>NC_080736.1:4240000-4250000 GCF_019097595.1 Hemibagrus wyckioides | reverse complement strand
CATATCACTGTGTGCTTCCATTCAGGAACATTCATTTCTGTCTGTCTGACTGGTCAGAAACAGCACAGGACAGGACAGGAAGGAAGGAAGGAAGGCAGGAAGGAAGGAAGGAAGGAAGGAAGAAAGAAAGAAAGAAAGAAAGAAAGAAAGAAAGAAAGAAAGAAAGAAAGAAAAAGGAAGGAAGGAAGGAAGGAAAGAAAGAAAGAAAGAAAGAAAGAAAGAAAGGAAGGAAGGAAGGAAGGAAGGAAGGAAGGAAGGAAGGAAGGAAGGAAAGAAAGAAAGAAAGAAAGAAAGAAAGAAAGAAAGAAAGAAAGACAGACAGAAAGAAAGAAAGAAAGAAAGAAAGAAAGAAAGAAAGAAAGAAAGAAAGAAAGAAAGAAAGAAAGAAAGAAAGAATACACAACTCTCTCTGATTTACATAAAGACTCCTGGCCGTGTTTTTGATCAGATTTCTGTTTAAAGCTCAGGAGAGACAGACTAGAGATCAGACCTTTTCCGGTTTTGTCCTGACAGCGTGAGGAAATCTAATCCGCACTCGGACACAGCCGCGGTGTCGGGACCTGCCATGTCTGAGCGCTGCATGCCAGAGAGCCGTTCCCATGCGCATTGTGACATCCGAGACACTGGAGGAATTCAGAGGGACATGCAGTTCTCGCTGGGATTAAAGTGCATGGAGCGTTCGGAATAAAGCTTGTACGTCTGAGACAGAGATTATTGTACGGAAATTTTTTGGATTAATATGACAGTTTTTCTTGTCTCTCCAGTTTGATTGCATTTTATTCCTTAAACAAACAAGGGTCATGTTTTTTTTATTCTACATTTCCTCAAATACTTAAAAAATGGGATAATAGACGTAATAATCACTCAAATTAATTTATTTCTTACATTAATATACAACTTAATAATAAATATGATTTTATCTTTCTTGTACAATATTTATTTATTTATTTATTTTTATTTATTTAATCTTATTTATTTTTATTATTTATTTTTTCTTCCCAGCTCATCCTTTGTATGTATGATGTAGATTCAACCAGTATCAGTCTTTAATCTCTCTCATTAATTTATAAGTTAACAGGTTGAAAATATTCACCGCAGCTCTGTGATTCGTGTTAAACGCAGTGTGACCGTCCAGCTAATCGTTAACTTCATTAACCAATCGAATTGCACGGAATTAAAACGCAATAATTAACATCCTGGGTGTAAGTTGTACAGTAACCTTTTTTTATCAGCTTTATTAACCAATTTGTAGTAACCTGAATGAGGTCTCAAAGCGAAGGAAATTGCAGCGGATAATTATGATCGTGCCTCTAAAGCAAAACGCTGACGGGTGAAAAAGCTCGTTAAGGTTTATTACACGTTTATGCAAGTCTACTTAGAGTAATGAAGAGTGGAGGATGATTGAGGTTTAATATCATGGAATTTATAGAAGGTCAACATGTACTATAGTATAAGGGCATTAGATACCAATGAAATGATTTGTTTATTTATATTTAATAATATACTGGAGGCTAAATACGGCTTAAGCTAAGAAAAGTGGTTGAAGATAAATTTTAGCTGCAATAGATGTAATAAACTCTAAGCGCTTTCTGCTTATTCCTTATTATAGGTCTTGCTGTAGTGACGGGATGTAATGTAATAGCCAGAGAAAGCAGGAAGGATGTGAAGTTTGCTTATAACCCAAACTCCCTGAAGCTAGTGGACTTCATCTGAGCTAAGCCTGTAATAGAAAGTCACATGACTCACGTTTAACAAAAGGCAAAGGAAACAGACTTATGGGACATTTTAATATATCAATATAAAGAAATGAATGATGTTGTGGCTGTGAGTCTGATCTAAAATGAGTCTGTTGGCTTTCAGTGTGTTTTAGACGTGTGTTTTATCCCTCTGTTGGAGAACCTTACACAGAATTTTACTAGTTGAAGAGCTGCTTTTTAGATGGACAAGCACACGGAGCATCTCAGAGAGCAGAAATCGGTTTGACATCAACATTTACTTTAAAGATAGAAACATTTTTGTGGGAAAAAATGAACCGTTTTTTGTTTTCTGGATCTTTTCTATGAATATATCGCTCTCAGTAGGCTAGGGGAAAAACAGAAATAGTTCTGAAACACTACAAATTCTTAAAGTCCTGAGTGTTTACTTTACATATGAGCTTCATATTGACCTCCACTGTGGAGTGGAACATGACAAAGACACTCAGTCATCAACATGGACACAATAAAAATCTCTGTATTTCGGGCTGTTTGGGCAACTTGCAGCGGAAATTAATCCGCTCATGAAGGAGGTAGAAAGAGGAAGAGAGTGATGAAGAGTGATGTTATTTAGCTAGCTAGTTATTTCAAGCTGAACATGGACAGGACCAAATATAAAATATTGAACTTCCATATTTTGGCATCGGGGGTTCAAATGTTCTTAGTAAATAAAAGTATAAATCTGTATAAGTAATATAAAAAATACACAGAAGGTTCAGTCAGAGGATTGACACCATGATGGAACTTACTTTGCTATGATGAGCTGAGATTTGCCGGAAAATGGCAGCGGTACAAAAGGAATAAAGCACTTAATGTTATAGTATATATAAACTTCAGCATGGGAACAGTTTCATTATGTTGTTGATTATTTTCCCGTAACAGCGCACCTTGTTGTGTTGTATTATTTCTTTTCTCAGCACACAGACACTAATATGTACTTTGAGATTTTTTTAAAATATACATAATTAATACGTGCACTGAGCTTTTTGGATAGATTCCTTTGTGTGTGTGAGTGAGTGTGTGTGTGTGTGTGAGTGTGTGTGTGTGTGTGTGTTGAAGTTTTGCTTCGTGTTCTAACACACTATAAAATGAAAATTATAAATAAATACAGCTGGAGATGGGAGATAATAGTGACACTGTGCTGAGTTAATAAGTAGTTTGTGATGCACTTTACCTTTGCACACACACACACACACACACACACGCAAACAAATAAACTCTCTCTCTCACACACACACACATACGCGTGCTTGCTCATAGCCTCCCCACTGACCTAATGTCTGCTTTTAACTTCCCTACAAGCTAATGACTGATAGAGACTATGTGTATGTGTGTGTATATGTGTTTATGTGTGTATTTTTGTGCGTGTGTGTGTGTGTGAGGAGGAAGGCGTCTGCATGCTGTTTGTTGACAGGAAGGTGTCGTGTCTCTGTGTGTCTGTTGCTAAGTGCCCAGAGGGGGTTAGATGGCCCTCCTCTTCTGAAAACCAGCCAACCCCTACAGCACATCTGGGGAAACCCTTTAACACTGGACGCACCTTGGCCAGGTGACACACACACACACACACACACATATATATATTTCATCGCTCTTATTTTTAATAGAGACACACCTGCATGATTATTGTCTGAGCAGCCATTATTAATGCTACAGTAAGAGACTAACTGGCAGTTTGCGTAATATTTTTGTCCTTTCATGTCCCTGCTATTCATTTAAATAGGTCAGAAGTTAAAAACAAAACACAAACACACATAAGCAAGGGTAAAAAACAGACAACACTTTCTGTAAATCATGTCATTTATAGTACAGTATGACTGCATTTATATGTTATGTATATACATAACACCACGAGCAGCAGTAGTAGGTGCATGTAGATATCTAGGATGAGTTATATGTTCAGTAATCCAGTACAGCAATATACTTTAATTTCTTTTTAATTTCTCAAATTATACTTTATATTTCAGGGTTTAAGTAATATTGGGTTGTAAGTTACTGTAAGAATGTAACTTTGACGATTTAAGTTATTGTGAGGTTGTGAGTTATTGTGAGGTTGTAAAGTTATTGTGAGGTAAGTTATTGCGAGAGTGTGAGTTATTGTGAGGTTGTAAATTACTTTCAGGTTGTGAGTTATTGTGAGGTTGTAAATTACTTTGAGGTTGTGAGTTATTGTGAGGTTGTAAATTATTGTGAGGTTGTAAGTTATTGCGAGAGTGTGAGTTATTGTGAGGTTGTGAATTACTGTGAGGTTGTGAGTTATTGTGAGGTTGTAAATTATTGTGAGGTTGTAAGTTATTGCGAGAGTGTGAGTTATTGTGAGGTTGTGAATTACTGTGAGGTTGTGAGTTATTGTGAGGTTGTAAATTATTGTGAGGTAAGTTATTGCGAGAGTGTGAGTTATTGTGAGGTTGAAAATTACTTTGAGGTTGTGAGTTATTGTGAGGTTGTAAATTATTGTGAGGTAAGTTATTGCGAGAGTGTGAGTTATTGTGAGGTTGTGAATTACTGTGAGGTTGTGAGTTATTGTGAGGTTGTAAATTATTGTGAGGTAAGTTATTGCGAGAGTGTGAGTTATTGTGAGGTTGAAAATTACTTTGAGGTTGTGAGTTATTGTGAGGTCGTGAGTTATTGTGAGGTTGTAAGTTACTGTGAGGTTGTGAGTTATTGTGAGGTTGTGAGTTGTTGTGAGGTTGTAAGTTACTGTGAGGTTGTGAGTTATTGTGAGGTTGTGAGTTGTTGTGAGGTTGTAAGTTATTGTGAGGTTGTAAGTTACTGTGAGGTTGTGAGTTGTTGTGAGGTTGTAATTTATTGTGAGGTTGTAAGTTATTGTGAGGTTGTAAGTTATCATGAGGTTGTAAGTTTTTGTGAGGTTGTTTGTTATTGTGAGGTTGTAAGATACGACTAAGTTATCTTGAGGTTGTAAGTTACTGTGAAGTTGTAAGCTATTGTGAGGTTGTATGTTACTGTGAGGCTGTAAGATATTGTGAGAGTGCAAGTTAATATACAATTAAGTTATTTTGAGATTGTAATTTATTGTAAGGTTGTAAGTTATTGTTAGACTTTAAGTTACTGTGAGGTTGTAAGTTACTGTGAGGTTCATGAGAATGTAAGTTACTATACATTTTGAAGTTACTGTGAGACTGCATGCTATTATAAGACTGTAAGTTACTCTGTGATTGTAATTATAAGGCTATAAGTTACTCTGAGACGCTAGGTAACTACAGGAATGTTAATATATGACTGTAAGTTACCATAAGACTGTAAATAACTAAGACTATACATTAAAATAAGATTAAGAATTTATTGGAAGTTATGCTATGATCACTGTAAGTTACTGTGAGACTGTTAAAGCTGATATTAGACAGTCTCAGTATGAATAGGAACATTACTGTATTTCTGTGCTACAAGTGGCTACAATTCGATTTTAGCCATGTCTAATAATATCTTAGAATATTTCTAATAATTTTGCAACAAAAAAATAGAAAAGTTACTGAACCTCTTCAACGGATTCCCTACATATATCCAATCTAATTATAGAATATTTCACTTCATTTCATTTTGCAAAATTTACGCAAAAAAATGTTAATATACGGAGTTCAGTAGTCCACTTTACAGACTGGCGACATGCTTTAAATGGTTAATCACAGCCATATTTTCCAACCACCGGATTTTCTGAAATATCTCTAAAATTGGAAGTCAAGCGAAACTTTAACCCAAAATCCCGTCAGCAGGTCCAGACTTACATTCCTCGTATGTGTTCACAGACACTTTTCGCTAGAAATGTATCGTCGTTAATTTTGAGTGATATGCGCCGTATTATAATAATAAACCCAATTCGAGGAGTTAAACTCCAACACTGCAACCCCCAAAATAGCTCAAATTTTTATTGCTGTGAGTGATGTTGCCCAGATTTCTATTTTCCCAACATCAGCCCTGTAGCAAAGATGACACTGAACTATGCTTAAAACACACTGGCACACATTTACACACACACACACACACACACACACCAAGAGCAAATATCCTCATGCTTCAGGCATGCAGCAGATGCTTCTTACAGTCTACTCTATCATCATTTCTGGTATTATTATCCCACATATAGCTCATGCCAGCTGCTAAGTGAAGTCTTTTTTTTCTTCCTATTGGAACTTTTTCCCTGCATATATATACATATATATATTTTCTTTTTCACAAAAATGGCTCTTATTACACAAGTCGTTATTACCTGAACGTCTGCGTGAATGACTCACTTTATAATTGTTGTGTTTTTATTTTTTTCCCCCTCTTCTTTCTCTCCTCCACACTTGTCTCACAAAGAGGATACCCTGGTAATCATACACCCCTTAACCTCCACCCCCCCCCCCCTCCCTCTATCCGTTACACACACACACAAACACAAACACACGTGCATGCACTCACAAGGTGTGGGTCGACACCTCGCAATTACTCCCCGCGTGTTTTGCTGCCGCGCAAGCAATCGTGATTTCGCCCCGTCCTGGAGCCGAAGCTCAAATTACAGCCTTGGCCCTGGCGCTGCGAACTTTATTTCCTCAGCCACCTTTTCTTTTCTCTCTCTCGCCCTCGCCGGTGACAGTCGACTACAAAAACCTAATTAGGGCTTTCAAGCGTGCTCCCATTAGCGGCAACCCGATCCCCGAAAATAATTATGACATTCCTGGTATTAAATCATTGGTTATGTCCATATCTCTCGGGTGGAAAATATGATTTGCTGCGCTACAAATTGTGGGACCTGCTCACTGCTTTCCAACACTTAATTATAGTCGTGTCGGGTTCAAGGAAGTAATTTTTTCGTTCGGTGGCTTAGCGCCAAACAAGCGGCTTTATGTGCTTAGCGTGCAGAGAACTCTCGGCTACTGGAGAAACTGGTCACATGACATGCTAGGGAAGCAGCAGAAAGAGTGTGTGTGTGTATATGTGTGTGTGTTTAAGTGTTAGGGGGCAGGGAGGCAGGAGCTAAAGTGAATGACGGTGAGGGAAAACGAGGCGACAGCAGGTAAAAAGCTGCGAGTTGTTGACCTGAACAAAATGTGTCCACACATTACGGCCACACGTGTGGCGTCTAGCAAGTGTGTGTGTGTGTGTGTGTGTGTGTGTGTGTGTGTGTGTGTAAATGTTCATACATTATGGACACTCTGTCTCGCGTGGATAAATCTCTAGTAACAACACTTCATCAATCAAAGCTCAGGAGACAGAAGCGGAGTGAAGCTTCAGGGGGAAAGTGCTAGTAGTGTTACATTAGAGAGCAGCCATTTACTTCTTCATTCATCATCCATTTCCATCTCTGCTGAAGTATTTACGTATAACCTTTGATTAATCGGAGGCTTTTGGGTCATTTAATTGGACAAACCGATCGCTTTTCTTTGTGGCAGGTGTGGCTGTAAATTTCAACGAGGAAACATTTCCTTCCTTCGTAAATAGTAAGTAGAAGGTCAGGAAAAAAAAAATCTTTTTTATCTAAAGTGAGGGATATTTATTGGAGAGTTGAATCGGCTGAATCCCAAACAGCTTCATTCACTACAGAGTGGATACTATCTAGGTTCAAGTGCACTAAACTGAAGTAAACTGTATAGTGAACAAATGTATTGAATATAAAGAGCTTTTCTTTCTTTCTTTCTTTCTTTCTTTCTTTCTTTCTATCTTTCTTTCTTTCTTTCTTTCTTTCTTTCATTTGTTTATTTGATCATTCCTTCTTTCTTTTGTTTGTTCTTCCTTCTTTTCTTTCTTTCTTTCTTTCTTTCTTTCTTTCTTTCTTTCTATCTTTCTTTCTTTCTTTCTTTCTTTCTATCTTTCTTTCTTTCTTTCTTTCTTTCTTTCTTTCAGATGTCCGTTTGTTTGTTCGTTTTTTCTTATCTTTTTTTGTTCTTCTTTCTTTCTTTCTTTCTTTCTTTCTTTCTTTCTTTCTTTCTTTCTTTCTTTCTTTCTTTCTTTCTTTCTTTCATTTGTTTATTTGATCATTCCTTCTTTCTTTTGTTTGTTCTTCCTTCTTTTCTTTCTTTCTTTCTTTCTTTCTTTTTCTTTCTTTCTTTCTTTCTTTCTTTCTTTCTTTCTTTCTGTCTTACCTTTTTCTTTCTTTCTTTCTTTCTTTCTTTCTTTCTTTCTTTCTTTCTTTCTTTCTGTCTTATTTTTTCATTTCTTTCTTTCTTTCTTTCTTTCTTTCTTTCTTTCTTTCTTTCTTTCTTTCTTTCTGTCTTATTTTTTCCTTTCTTTCTTTCTTTCTTTCTTTCTTTCTTTCTTTCTTTCTTTCTTTCTTTCTTTCTTTCTTTCTTTATTTGATCATTCCTTCTTACCTTGTTCTTTCTTTCTTTCTATCTTTCTTCCTTTCTTTCTTTCTTTCTTTCTTTCTTTCTTTCTTTCTTTCTTTCTTTCTTTCTTTCTATCTTTCTTTCTTTCTTTCTTTCGGATGTCCGTTTGTTTGTTCGTTTTTTCTTATCTTTTTTTTTTGTTCTTCCTTCCTTTCTTTCTTTCTTTCTTTCTTCCTTTCTTTCTTTCTTTCTTTCTTTCTTTCTTTCTTTCTTTCTTTCTTTCTTTCTTTCTTTCTTTCTTTCTTTCTTTCTTTCTTCCTTTCTTTTTTTCTTTCTTTCTTTCTTTCTTTCTTTCTGTCTTATCTTTTTCTTTCTTTCTTTCTTTCTTTCTTTCTTTCTTTCTTTCTTTCTTTCTTTCTTTCTTTCTGTCTTTCTTTCTTTATTTGATCATTCCTTCTTACCTTGTTCTTTCTTTCTTTCTTTCTTTCTTTCTTTCTTTCTTTCTTTCTTACCTTTTTCTTTCTTTCTTTCTTTCTTTCTTTCTTGTTCATTCATCATCAATTTCCATCTCTGCTGAAGTATTTATGTATAACCTTTGATTAATCGGAGGCTTTTGGGTCATTTAATTGGTCAAACCGATCGCTTTTCTTTGTGGCAGGTGTGGCTGTAAATTTCCTTCCTTCAAAAACAGAAAGTAGGAAAAAAAAAATTATCTAGAGTGAGGGTTACAAGTCAAACTAAACTTATAAACATATTAAAAATAAAAGCACCTGGAAATGCTTTTTCTACACATGTAAGGGAGGTCAGGTGGTGATGTTATGACATCAGGAAGTGTGTTTTATTACGTACTTTTCACCTCTGACACGCTGATCCTCAGAAGATCTTTTCTAAAAGATTCCTGACCCTTTTTACCATTTCATTTCATGCATTTCTATTTTACAGAGTGTGCACTTTTCAGTAGCAAAATTATAGACACCCAGTCTATCAGGACACACACACACACACACAGACAAAACCTGCTTGATTTCTCCCTGAACAGCTTAACCAAGGTGACTTAAATGAAAATTAAAAGTAAGTTCCAATTAAAAGTAAGTTCTGAAGCAGGTCACTGGAATTATTCCAACACTATTTATATCCTCTCTGATCAGCTTAGCACAAAACCTCAATACACTTCCCATAGCAATCAGCACCGCCACATTTCCACCACACACACACACACACACACCCTCACACTCTCCATGGAAACTTTCATAGGCTCGGGATGTATGTGATAATGAGCACAGAAATATTTCTGGAGAGAAATTTTGTGTACAGTGAAATTCAACAAGGAGGCAAACATGTTTCCACTGAGGAAACGACGTGATGTATATAAGAGCTGACATGGAGGTAAAGAGACGTGAGACACGTGAAGCCAAACAAACTAAACTTCTGCTCATGCTGCATCACGGGGCTGCAGAACACTCCACACCCGGAGGAACGCGTCTTCCTCTACACCAGATCACAGACCTTCATGATCGACCGGTTCAATCGGCTGAATCCCAAACAGCTTCATTCACTACAGAGTGGATACTTACTAGGTTAAAGTGTACTACACTGAAATAAACTGTTTAGGGAACAAGTGTATTGAATATACAGAGCTTTTCTTCTTTCTTTCTTTCTTTCTTTCTTTCTTTCTTTCTTTCTTTCTTTCTTTCTTTCTGACGTCTGTTTGATCTTTCTTTCTTTCTTTCTTTCTTTCTTTCATTTGTTCTTTCTTTCTTTCTTTCTTTCTTTCTTTCTTTCTTTCTTTCTTTCTTTCTTTCTTTTAAATGTCTGTTCTTTCTTTCTTTCTTTCTTTCTTTCTTTCTTTCTTTCTTTCTTTCTTTCTTTTGAATGTCTGTTTGTTCTTTCTTTCTTTCTTTCTTTCTTTCTTTCTTTTGAATGTCTGTTTGTTCTTTCTTTCTTTCTTTCTTTCTTTCTTTCTTTCTTTCTTTATTTGTTCTTTCT
>NC_080736.1:4157500-4235000 GCF_019097595.1 Hemibagrus wyckioides | reverse complement strand
TTCTTTCTTTCTTTCTTTCTTTCTTTCTTTCTTTCTTTCTTTTGTTCTTTCTTTCTGTCTGTCTGTCTTTCTTTGCTATTTCTTGAATCCCAAATGGAGTTCCAGTTGCTATCTAGTGGACACTACAGGTTAAAGAATATAAGCCTTATTCTTTCTTTCTTTCTTTCTTTCTTTCTTTCTTTCTTTCTTTCTTTCTTTCTTTCTTTCTTTCTTTCTTTTTCAAATGTAGTGCACTTAGTAGGTTATAAACTTACTCAGTTTAGTAAGCACATGTACTAAATATGACTTGTTCTTTCTTTCTTTCTTTCTTTCTTTCTTTCTTTCTTTCTTTCTTTCTAGTAGAAGAAAAGAGCTTCAGTAGAAACCAGCAGCAGTTATTTTGTAGTTCAATATATTTTAATGAAACCCTATTATCGAGCTCAGAGGATTGCTCTGCTGTTCTCCTCGTGTTGGCTTTAATTTCCAATCTTGTCTTGGCATTGATCTGAAAAGCCAAATGACTCATTCGCAATATTATATACATGGCCAAAGCGGTAATTGCAAAGTGGTGTTACTATTTTCCAGCTGTAGACGCTAGTTTATAAATACACATACTGTACGCCCTGAACGTAGCAATCTATCGGCTCGTGTACGTGAAGAGCGTTAAGAGCTTCGTAGCAGTGTTTCGTTTAAAGAAATCCCCTTAAAATCCTCTTGGGATGTGTTACAATTTCAAATGGAAAGCTAATATACCTCAAGATATTACACAACAATATAATTTACTGAATAATTTGTAAGTTTATTTATATAAATTCTCTCAAATTTTATCCACACTCTTGGATTCGTTGTTATCTGAAATCATCTGTCTTTAAGATCATTTCTTCAACTCTTCCAGCTAGTAACATAGCTAGCAATTTTAGCCTGCTAATTTGCGTAACACTAGGCAATATCTAGTGTCTAATATCTAGAGTTAGCAAAGTTAAAGCTGTTGAAACTATGCTATGAAGTTTGTCTAAACTAGACTACGCTATCTAACACACCATCTTAGCAAGCTAGTCATATAGCAAGCGTTTCTTCAGCACACAAAAAGCATTTCAGTCAGGTTCCCAGTCTAGCTTCCTTTCAAGCTACTAGTAGTTTATTTTTTATGTATTTATTTATTTATTTTTATTTAGCTAATCTCAAAAGCTTTTCTGAGTAATTGTTCTGTGAATTAGCTGAGGCATTAGCTCAGTCAATGCTTTCATGTTGGAACCATCCATTTACAAATTTTTCCTGATATATCAGTAAGTTTTTATTTTATTAGTAAGTTTATTTATTTGTTTATTTATCTGTCTTTCTCTCTCTCTCTCTTTGTACTCTCTGCCCCAAAAGTGACATGTAAACAGAAGCAGGTGTGTGCGCTGTTAATGAAGCGTGTTCAGGATTTCATTAGCGAACTCGCCCGATTCCGTTAGACCGTACCTGCCATTCCTGCGGTGTGTTCATCTGCCCAAGACCACCGGCGACGAGGTCACGAGGGACTTCCTTTCCCAGGGGAAACCTGAGACGACGTTGGACGTGAACTCATCAGCGAGTTCATGCCGTGGTCAGCAGCCAAACACAAACAAAGTCCGAGAGTCTCAGACGAGCCGAAGATGAATGAAGACGAGTTGAGGCAGAGAAGACGGAAAGATAACAGCGATTTCTTAATGATGATGATGATGATGATGATGCATGACTTTTATCATCTCAGTTTCTAACCCTGGGCCTTTTGTGACTTATACTAGGGGTGTGAAAATGAGTCTCTTAGATGTGTCTTGATTTTCTTTTTAAATGATTCAGAATCAGTGACTTAATGTCTGTGATCTTTTTTTTTTTAAATGATTAAAATTGTCATTGAAAAGCATGAACTGAAATAATTATAAAAAAAAAAAATAATTTAAAAAAAATTGAAAAATTAAAGATAAATAAATAAATAATGATTTATTATTTTAAGTGAAAAACAGGAACATTTATTTTTATTTTTTTGGACAAAACAATATCTATGATTTTTGCTACAAGTCTAAACTTGAACTATGAATGTAAAAAATTAATTAAAAAATAGTAGCTCGCGAGTGCACTACAATTTGCTAGCTAGGAAATTTGAATAGAAACTCACAAATTTCCTGCACTTTTGTCTTTAAAGGTGATTTTTGAGCACTTTCATGGATTTTAGAAACACAGCTTTAAAAAAAATACCGAACTTAAATATATTAGAAATATAATAAATATACAGAATGCTTTTTTTTTGGAAACTTTCGAGCAATCGAGAAAGATTACATATTCCATAAACTGAATTTGTAGAATTCTTTAAGCTTCTTCATAAAATATTCGCACCCTGCTGCTGAGGTACAGTATTCGATAGAGATGTCATCGGGTATAGAATTAAAATGTATAGAGAATCAGTAATTGCCATGAGTTAGATTGAGACTTATAGTATCTATGTTTGGTCTATAGAGGTGTGTTTTTCTGCAATAACCATCATCATCATTTTTGATCATCTCAGGATCAGCTGAAGTATTTGGAGGAACAGGAAAAGACAATTTTTTTGAAAATATCTAACTATTAGTGTTAGATTTTATTAGGTAAAATAAAATATTTGTTGAAAATGGATTTCTTAGGAGGTTCTTCAGTCATTTTAGCTGTATTGGACACTACAATTAAAAATATTCAAAATTATTTGGATTTATTTGTGTATTAATTAATTTTTAATTTTTTATTAGATTTTTTTACATTAACATTTGTAAAAATAATATTTGTTTGTCATTTACAGAGACTAAAATAAAATAAAATAAAAAAAATAAATAAAATATAGAATAAATAGTGTGTGTATATATAGTGTGTGTGTTTGAAATAAATCAGTAAAGGTTAAAGTTGTAAAAAGTCGTTGTATTTATGTACTTTTAGGTCTTTTTAATCGGAACGGTTTGTGGAGGTTAAACAAACACACATCTATTGTACTCGCTCTGCTCTCCTGTTCCCCAGAGGCTCATATCTGGCCCCGGTGTGGTGCTGCTCAGCCAGGCTTGGCTCTCCGTCGTCGGTGCTGTGAGCCCCGTAATTGATGCCTTGCTCTGGGGATATATTTAATCACCACAACAAGGATCTCGGCGGAGGAAACAACCTTGTAAAGAGTCGCTCGCCAGGCCGGCATGATGCTCTGGAATCAAAGCTTATGAAAACAAGAGGAGCTCCATGTTACACCTTGGTTTAACAAACACACACACACAGACACAGACACACACACACACACAATATTACAGCTACTCATTATACTCTCAGACACACACACACACAAACACACACAGGGATGTTTCCAGGCCAAAAAAATTCATTACTCTAGACCTTAACTGGCCACTTTTAGAGGCCTCTAATTATTGAAGCTTTAGATGTGGTCATGTCGGTAGAAGCTGTAAATCACAAAGAAGAAGAAGCAATGCCAGCCCTAGAGCTGCGGGAAAACTGGAAACAAATGAGTGGCCCTCCTCTACCATCCCCTCCCCTCCTCTACCCTCCCCATTCCTCCCTTCCCTACCCTTCCCTTCCTCTAACCTCCCTTCCCTTCCTCCACTTCCCGACGTTTCCTCTCCTCTCCTCTCTTCATCTCCTCCATCTTCACTCCCTCGCCAGTGTCCCATCATCTGCTTAGCCTGTCGGGGCATGTGTGGCCCAAGTGTGTGTGTGTGTGTGTGTGTGTGTAGGTGTGTGTGTGTGTGTGTGATTGGATTATATCATGCATATTTTACTGTATGTCATCAAACATCACAAACTGCAGCAGCGTTCTTAAAAAGTCATCAAAATTCTTATTTTTTAAGGTTAAAATAATGAAATAATGGAATAAAAAAATGTATATTTTGATAAGTTTTAATTCTGCATTATAGGCTTAATTTTTATGTTAGTAAATAAAAATATCTTGATTATTTCTTATTATCAGACTATATTCTCCATTACGTGTTTTACAACAATTAAATTATTTAAATGAATTAAATCATGTAAATTTCTAAAAAAAATAAAAATAACAGAATGTTACATAACCAGTTCGGGTTTAAGTTATTTACAAGCAGAATTTATTCATTTATTAATCTTTTGTTCATTTATCCATAATCAAAGGAAAGGGAATGCGGCCTAGATGGGATATATGTTCGTCACAGGACAACACACACACACACACACACACACACACACAGCTAGAAGCAATTTATACTCACCTCTCCACGTAGCACCACCTTTAACATCATATTTAGCCAGCAACTTTTGTCAAATAAAATCGCTTTAGCCTTAAATTTAACCTTCAATATAATTGTTTTACTCGTGTAATCAACTATAGATGTAGATGTAAAGTCGTCTTTCGTCATTTGGTTGGCTTGCAGAATTCACTAGTAACTAGCGGATCTTTGCTATTGCTAGCTGTAGGTCAAGCTGATGCTGCCGTAAGGAGTATCCTTTTGTTTAGCCGCCATTTTGTATTTAGCACAAGTTCATTGAAGCTGGTAAAGACCAAAGAGAGCAAAACTGGGCGTGAATTCTAGAAGTCTTGTCAAGCGCAAACAACCCCAGCCAATCAGAGCCATTCTGGAGCTCGTATGCGGAAGAAGGTGGATTGCAATTTCCTCAGAGTGTGTTACACTAGATGAAGCACATGCTAGTCCATATTGCGTCTACCTAAAACTATTCCATAAGTGAAAGTTTCTTTTGTCGTCCAAATTAATTGTAGACAGAGATTTTCTCCACCTCAATGTGTCGTACTTCCACAAACAACAAGACCATTTGAGTTAGCATTAAAGTGCATTTGTTTTATTATTAAACTGAAGCCATTTTCATACATCATCCAGTCATAACGGGAATCTCGGCCAAATAGTTCATCTCATCTGCAGAACTTGCTGAAAACACAGAAACACTTCATATGAGCTCATTCAACCATAACACCAGCACCAACGTTCACTCAGAAAGCACACACTGTCCCTCGTAAACAACATTAACAATGCTAGTGCATGGAGGATGTGTTAGGTTAGCGGTTAACGATTTGGACTATTGACCGGAAGGTTGTGAGTTTGAGTCTCATGTCCCCCAAAAAGCTGCAACTGCTGGACCCATCAGTATTTGAGTTCTTTCAATGTTTATTTCCCTCTTAAGTCAGTATTTTATTATACAATAAGAATAACAAGAAGTTATTTTTATTGAATTATTGCCACACTGGAATTCTTTTCATAGTATAGTTGGAGTCAGAGCACAGGGACAGGGCCGCTGGTACAGAAAGGGTTAAAAGCCTTGCTCAAGGGCCCAACAGTGACAGTTTGGCAGTGCTGAGGCTTGAACCACCGACCTTTATCGACTCTGTTAAAGTATACGTACTGTAACAAGAACGAATCAGAAACTCTTTATCTCTACTCTAGATCTCTATAGAAATTATATATAAAGATGAGATGAAGTATTTGTCTGGGATTCATGTATTTTTAGAAAGTGGGTCAGTTTAATAGCACAACTTGTTAATGCTAACTCAAATGGTATTGTTTGTGGTACTACTATACATTGAGATAGAGAAAATCTCTGTCTAGAACTAACTTCCTGTTCTGGAGTGGTTCCAGATAGACACAATCTAAATCCTGATAATTTTCTGGAAAAAAAAATGTATACAGGGAGGGTGAAGGCTAGCATGTGCCTTATCTGAGACCCAGGGTAACGTAGCCCACTCTGAGGAAAGAGCAGTCCACCCTCTTCCGCATACATGAGCTCATGGATGCTTCAAATGGGTGTGGGGGAGTGTTACTGAAACCCAGGATGTCTAGAATGTATTTATGTTGGTGGTTATATGATAAGATAAAAAATTGGGAATGCAAGATGGGTAAGTTATTCGGAGCCACTGCTCTTCCTTCTATTAATTAATTCTAAATTTATGGCTATTTTATACACAATCTACAGCTAGTTCATATAGCACTCGGCTGAACTCCATCCAGTCCTCATCTTGATGTCCTTCAAAGCAACATAAATTTTCTTCAAGCTCAGTTCCGGTCTTCCCAAGATACCAACACTTCTACAAGTTAACAAGGCGGCCTTGACCACAGTCCAAGGCTACTGAAACTGTTACCACCGTCACATAGGCTGTTCAATGCTTGTACAGGGTTAATAAACGTACCCAAAACTTCACGTCCCTCTTGTTGTGTTAAACCTTTAAACAGAGGTGGTCAATAAACAAAGGTGGTGTCTGATACTACTCATGTTGTCTTCACATTTTTTATCTTTTAATATAACCACAAACATAAACCCATCCTAGATGTTCTGGGTTTCATGAATACTCCCACATGTGGTAACTTAGCGGTTAAAGTGTTTGGACTAGCGATTGGAAGGCTGTGAGTTTGTATCCCAGGTCCACCAAGATGCCAATGCTGGGCCCCTGAGTAAGGCCCCTTAACCCTCAACTACTCAGTTGTATAATAAAAAATGCGATCAATTATAAGTCACTCAGGAGAAGGCTGTCTGCTAAATGTCAATGTATATCATTCTCTCTCTTTTCTCTCTCAACTCAGTCTTTCCCTGCTGTCCCGCCTTCCTTCACCCGTCGATGCATCCAAACTAAATCATTCCGAATCATCCCATTTTACTAAAAGATGGTAACGTGGCTAAAAACAGTACTACCTCAGTAGACGTCCAGCTGAATTTGCTGAAGTTTGTGGAATGTGGAATGATTTCATTTTATTGTAAATAAATTTTGATTTCTATATATTTCAATCAGGTTTCAGCACCAAATTCATCATTCTTTTCTGTTTTGTAAGCAGTGTGTTACAGAGTTTTGTCAAAGAATAAAAAAAAAAATTAAATTAAATTAAATTAAATTAAATTAAATTAAATTAAATTAAATTAAATTAAATTAAATTAAATTAAATTAAATTAAATTATTATTAAATTAAGTATTATTCAAATTTGAGTCGAATTTTTAACTAACCAGATAGTTATGGAATCATAAAATAAAATAAAAATGTTTAGAATCAAGATCCAATGTTCTTCCCCGATTCTTCCCAAGATTTTCCCTGTTGTAAAATTAAATACTGGAAGAAAAAAATAAAATTTGAATTGACCTTCCTCAGAAAGCAGGGCATGCCATCTTGTTTTCCAAAACTATTCCGAACAAGAATCATTGACTTAACAGGCGAGAACGATATGTCCGGATTAAATATGGAGTAAAACATAAAGTAGAAAAAGTACATAGTGTTGCTCTTTGTCTTAGCGTTCCTTAACCGCATGGAACTTTAACAGCTCCTCTACTATGAATTTCCAAATGAGACTAGGTTGTACGAGGTAGAACGTGTGTATGTTTGCGTGTGTGTGTGTGTGTTAGAGTGTCCGGCTGGCAGTACCTGGTGTGTGAGAGGGTGAGTGTGTGAGTGTATGAGCATATGTATGTGTGTGTGTCTGTTCCTCCCTGTCTAGCCTGTCTGCTTGTAATCTGCCTCTTTAATGTTCCCAGCCAGTAATTGCACTGTATAGCCTCAAGATAGCAATCAAAGGACTCAAAGATGCTGCATGCCTCTCTCTCTCTCTCTCTCTCTCTCTTTCTAACTACAATCACTTTATTTCTTCCGGTACTTACTTTTGTGTTTGGGGCAATGTAACAAAAGCATCTTGGCATCTGTTTCCTAGCGTCCGAGGAGGGATCAGGGGGGTATTCTGGGGGGATCAATTCAAATTGAACTAATGGTAAAATTGATATCTCTTTGAAGACTTGCCTGATCCCCCCCCCACCTCTTGCCCCCCCCCCCTTCTTCACCTCCTCTCTTTTCATTCTTTCTTTCCTTCATTCTTTCTCCCCCTTATCTTTTCACAATTACTAGCCCCCTCACTAATGGTCCTTTTAGGTCCTTGGCCAGCTGTATTTTGCCGTAATATATCGTCTTTTATGTCCTGAGTCAAACGAAGTTAAGTCCACTTTAGTGGCACGCTGCTTCATAAGAGTCAAAAAGTCAGCATGCACTTTCGCTAAACTATCCCCAAGTTGCACAAACGCCATCTTAACTGATAGAGAGACTCAGCGCTGACTTTTAAGATCTCCTTTATTGATACTATTAAAGCAAGAGGAACAGGGTTTTTTTTTTTTTTGTTCAACGTATAAAAGACCGTGAAGGACATTAGAGACATCAGAGACAAAAAAAAAAAGCCTACGGCACACAGACATGCCTCAATCAGCATGACAAAAGCACGGCTATGTTGTTCTCACCCCATAAAGTTTCTGCATGCATTAACCCCTGCATGTATACGCGACTATCCCACTCGTCATATCGGATAGAACATCAAGACATCGATGAAACACACACACACACACACACACATACACAATACAGAGACACACATAATGCATGACTGAAATGTTTCCAAATCCTGGATGTTAATCCCTTTAAACTTGTGGCTTATTCAGATATTCAGCCTGAAGCATACGAATCAGTCACTCTAGTGAAACTAATAGTACAGCATGTATAAGCAGGAGGACGCATCGCTGCGGCGTTTCCTTGAGGTCGAACTGGTTACGTATTATATATAGGAGAATATTCTTGATTCTGGTTGGACATGAACATAATTCAGACTGATTTTGTCATCAGGCATTGATGTTTCATCAGTAGATGAAGAAAGAGAAGAGATTTTGAGCTCTTAAAGAATTCAAAAGTTTGCTCAGATAACTTTATTGCAAATCAGTATCTGTTTTTTGTTAATGTTGTTGTTGGTTCTTTCATGATTATTATTATCTGATAGAATCATCTACCACAAATCATCATGCTGAGCTCCAAGAAAGTGGCATCAATGAGGCAGAATCTATGCGCAATGCCAAAAAAGTTAACTATTACATGGAATCAACAAACGTTTGACATCTATTGACTGGACACACCAAGTGATGGATGTCACCTAGTGACCTGGATGTACACAAAGATAGATGGATAGATAGATAGATAGATAGACAGACAGACAGACAGACAGACAGACAGACAGACAGACAGACAGACAGACAGATAGATAGATAGATAGATAGATAGACAGACAGACAGACAAGTAGATAGATAGATATATATTCCACATATATATATTCCATATATATTTCACAATAAGCAACCAGCGTGTCACACACAGAACTATATTAAGTAACCAACTGTTTCCATAGAAACGATAACGTATTAGTGCGTCTGCATTAATACACACATTTGATTAGATTGACAGCTGCACTAATGATACAGCTGCTGTCCTGGGAAATGAATCTCCTGACCAATTCTGACCGATCAGATTTGAGCTTTCAGGAGGACTTATAAAGTAATGTAGGTGATTCTTAGTATACATGTGATGCCTTATTGGCATTGTAGGTGCTAAGAGTTAAACACACACACACACACACCACACGCACACACACACACACACGCACACACAATGACACAAAGTGAAGGACTTTTTCGTTTTCTGCGATTTCATAGCACAGCTTTTGGACATTTAGCTGCAGCTGGTCTCTCTCTCTTTCTCTCTCTCTATCTCAGAGAAAGGGGCAATGATTACACTCAGGTTACCATGACCCAAAAGAAGCACTAAATACTTTTCTCCTCCCTTTCTTCATCTGACTCCGTTCCTCTCGGCTTCCCGGCCATGCTGTACGCTCGCCCACGCTCCATGCTTGGTGTGTAATTACTCTGTCGTGTCACAAGCCTGTAGCTCACTCCTCATAACACAACACCGGTCACTGACTCCTAATTTACAATCTCGGGATCTCGCAGTTGGAATAATATTTGGCTTATATTACAGCAGGGTCTATCTGACCTGTAATCGGGGATTTACTGAGGAGGAAGACTTTGATATTCAAGGACATGACATCATGTTAGTAATAAACAACACTACGAGAGAGAGAGAGAGAGGGAGGGAAAGTGGAGTATAGCAACATGATTATATAATCTCTGGGTTTATGTTTGGATTTTTTTTTGTCATTAGAGTGCTGTTAAACTCCTCATTTTATTTTCTCGCATAGAAAAATAAACAGATAGTTTTACGTATTTGTTCTTAATCATTGTTATCATAAAACCGATTCATTTTGCCCCTTTTTCCCACCAAAAATCTCGAAATCCTCTAAAAAAAACACAACAACAAACAAATAACAAGCCCTTATAACTGACTTACTTTATCCTAAGGGTGTGTAAACTTTTGCACTCTCCTTGTATCGACTAATTCAGCCCTTTATCTTACTTTCTTGGATTAGACCGCAATCATAAATCCCTCACTAAATCCTAATTTATGATCTTTTTTTTTTTCTAAATACATTTACAATAAATGAAAAGATCTGAGAGATGAGGAGTATGTCATACAGGGTCGTGCTGTTAGAGGAAACTAATCCCCAACAGGGTGTGATAAAGTGGGATGAGGGGATGAGTTACTGCATACTCTTTACTGTGATTGCTGAAGTCTTCATGCATTTTAATTCCTTTTGTGCTATAGTTAAAATTAATTTTATTAATTTATTATTAATTATTGTCATTAATTAATTTGTGTTTTTATCTGTTTGTATCCATGAAATAAACTAGTTTAATATATATATATATATATATATATATATATATATATATATATATATATATATATATATATATATATATATATATATATATATATATATATATATATATATATATATATATAATTTAAATATTATTTATATTTATATTTGTACTATTATTATTTATATATTATTATATGATATATTATATTTATTTATTTATTTTTTTTATGTACTCCAAATCTTCAAAAGTATTTCCCAATTTTACCATTCTCCCCTACCCCCAATCCCCAACCCCTTTTTTAACCATCACATGGTTCATTCCTTTGAAGTGAAGTGACTGCGTCTCCATACAGAAGTCTGGATAAAGTGCTGCATGTGTAAGAGAGGCATCGATTGCAGGAAAGCACTAACGCTGTGTACAGGATAAGAAATCTGCTCTCTCACACTGTCCTATTTCACACCGAGCCAGATGGAGATTTCTTTTTATCTGTAAAAGACAAAAAAAAAAAATCTCTTTAAAAATTAATACATTATTAACTCTCTGTCCGGAGAGTGCTTAGTGCACTGGTATAAATCAGAGCGTGGTCTCCTCCCCCCGGTGCAGCTCAGTCACACACTAATGACTTTTAACATATGCTTTTTAATCTTGTCCGGACCTGAACTTCCTGTCTCCCTTCCTCCCTCTCTCTCTCTGTCTCTCTCTCTCTGTCTGTCTGTCTCTCTCTCTCTCTCTCCCCCTCTCTCTGTAATTGTATAACCTGGGGTTAATTTGTTGCACATTATTAATTTGAACTTTTCGTGTATATTTGTAAAAAGGAACGTATAAGTCTGAAACTTTAATCTATCTAAAGGTTTAATCTATCTATCTATCTATCTATCTATCTATCTATCTATCTATCTATCTATCTATCTATCTATCTATCTATCTATCTATTTTTCATATATATTTGATACACTACATTAGTGTATTTTTTCCAGTTACATAATTATTCAATTATTGGCATCCTCAAAATTAATATTTGCCAAATAACTACTTTATATTGTATACTATCTATCTATCTATCTATCTATCTATCTATCTATCTATCTATCTATCTATCTATCTATCTATCTATCTATCTGTCTGTCTGTCTGTCTGTCTGTCTGTCTGTCTGTCTGTCTATCTATCTATCTATCTATCTATTATTTTTTTCGTATTTATTCAATCACTAGTGTATTTTTTTCTACTTATAATATTAATGGTACTCTTAAATAACTACTGTATATTGTATACTATCTATCTATCTATCTATCTATCTATCTATCTATCTATCTATCTATCTATCTATCTATCTATCTATCTATCTATCTGTTTCTGCATCTGCAGTCAGATTTATAATTATTGCCACACTTAGTTAAATAATTTTATACAATGAATCACACATACATTCAAATGAGTGATATTTGAGCTTAATTTCTATTTATTTATTTATTTATTTTATTTTTTGCTAAATTATTGGCACCCAAGGTTGAAAAAAAGATATCTTAAATTATGAGATTTATCTCATATGTATAAGGGTTTTTTTTTTCTTTCCTGTGAAACATGGCTTTCAAATTTTTAGGTAGAATAAGCTTGTTTTGTTCTTTCCTACTTTAATTGTATCTAGAAAGAGAGAAAGAGAAGTGTTTGGTGTGTATGTGTGTGTGTGTGTAAGTGTGTGGGTGGGTGGCTGTGTGTGTGTGCGTGAAGACACTGACAGTCAGTCTCTCACACTTAAACACTAACCTGCACATGGCCATGTTCACTGCAGAGCCTGAGTGAAGAGGACAGACTTAAAGATAACATCAAAACATTCAGCAGGGAGACGGAGCAAAGGCCTTCACCTCCGGGCCGGAGTTATGAGTGTGTGTGTGTGTGTGTGTGTGTGTGTGTGCTGGGGGGTGTTAAGCTTGAAACAAGGTACCAAGCATCTGTTTTCATTGTCAACATCCTCTGAGATAAGATCAGCTAAGAGAGAGGGAGTATTGTAGTAACTCCTTCACCTGAGTATTTGTCGGGATTTGGAGATGACTGGTGGAGATTCAGGGAGATCAGTGCTGATAAGATGAACTATAGTTCACACACACACACACACACCACTCTTCCCTTCGCAGCAGACGATTTTACCATCAATTAGTAAAGGAGTGTGAGTGTGTGATTGTCTCGGAGTCTGAGAGGACGGGCTTTAATAAGAACAATAAGCAGGGCAGTGAGAGACACCGAGATTCTTTTATTACCTATTGTTCTGGGTCAAAGCCCCGCAGAAGAGCTTTGTGTGCCTCTGAATTGAATAACGGCTAGAATTACTCATTTGTTTGTCATATGGTGTTGAATCAGCCGGCATACAATTAGACACAAGCTGCTTCTTTGTATAATTCTGCTCAAAGCTGCTCAGTGATAAGCCTGCATACAGTGTAAATTATTACCACACACACACACACACACACACACACACACACGTTTTTTCTTACTGTGGCATCTTTCCGTGGCATGTCTAGTAACATAATTATTACTGCAGCTACTTATTATTCTACTACACCTAAATCTACACCTAAACTAAATCTCCTTTGTATTTATTTATTTTTATTTTATTTATTTATTACTATTTAATGTCATTTTAATTTTAAAAAATAAAAAAAAATAAAAAGCAGTTTTCCAATAAGGAAGAACCTGTCAAATATTTCTCAGAAAGGTACAATAACACGGCCACATGCATAAACAGACCCAATAAAAATAAATAAATAAATAAATAAATAAATAAATAAATAAATAAATAAATAAATTTAAGTGAAATTTTATTTGTCATCTTAAATGCCATCTGCCAGAGAATATCCTGGACATATTGTGACCTTAACTTCTTTCCAAAGCAAACGACACAATAAACCATTCCTTAGATTCTGATCCTAAAATAATTAACACATCTATTACTATTTATTAAGCATTTATTAAGTGTTTATTAAGTGTTGCAGTTTCAAAGAAAATACAGTGCAGATCTAAATATATCAAGGATCTAATCTTAGACATGTTTTGGTTATCGATAAGCCCAAACACACACACACACACACACCAACAACAACAACATGTTTACAACCAGGTTTACTGTTAATCAGACTTGTGGTGAAGACATACTGTATGTTTCTTTCTTTCTTTGTTTCACGGCTTTAATTCAAGCACGGCATAATTATTTAGGGGGGAAAAAAATTCTAATCTGCCGCTCCAATCTAAAGTAAGTCGGATTAAATCTCATCTTCCATCTGCTTAAAGTCGCACGCCAAGAAAATACACATTTTCTTCAGGGGGCGAAAACAAAAGCATTAAAGACGGAGGTATTAAAGGAAATGTTTACTCAAGCAGTAATTCCTCTCTCGTGAACACTCTGTGTGGAAAAAAAACGTGAACAACATCTCATTCCTGACCCAAATTTACACAAACACAAGCACAGAGACACATAAATCACAGCATTAAGAGTGTAAATGTAATCAGGTTGTATATGAGTTGGACGCTTTTACAAAACCACAGTAAAGATTTCAGCAACTGAGATGATAGATGAATTAATCAAGTGGCTGATAAATGGATGACATCATTATTCTTTCATTCCTGTTCAATCTCTCTCTCTCTCTCTCTCTCTCTCTCTCTCAGTCACGTCTGAGTTTGTTTTCTTATGTAAACTAAATAGCCGTATCAGTGCCCAACTCGACTTTCCCTTCATTGGCTTTCTGTCTTTTTCTTCTCTTTTTCTTTCTTTCACCTGCAGTGACCTTTTTGCATGGAGCCGGAAATGTAAACAAGAAAGAATGTCTCTGGGCCCTTATGCTTAGGGTTGCAACTCGTAATTTCCGACTTTCGCCTAGGAAAAATCGTCAATTTTCTTCCTCTCAGCTCTTTCTAATCAGAGCCTGAATTCATAAAGATGTTATTCCACGGCTTATCTTCCAATCTAGCTAACCTTAAGTTAGCTAGCTAAGTGTGTTAAACCCTATTTTTGATGTAGGTTTTGTATTTTACTTACACTATACTCCCAAAAGTTTTGGGACGTCTGCCTTTACATGCACATGAATGTAATATGGAGTTGGCTCACATTTTACAGCTATAACAGCTTCAACTCTTCTGGGAAGGCTTTCCACAAGGTTTAGGAGTGTGTTTATGGGAAATTTTTTGACCATTCCTCTAGAAGTGCATTTGTGAGGTCAGGCACTGATGTTGGATGAGAAGGCCTGGCTCACAGTCTCCACTCTAATTCATCCCAAAGGTGTTCTATCAGGTTGAGGTCAGGACTCTGTGCAGGCCAGTCAAGTTCCTCTACACCAAACTCACTCATCCATGTGTTAACGTCAAATTAAAATGGCTGCTCAGAAAGTCCAAAGTCAACAAGCCTTTCCTTTAATCTTACCTTTAAATAAGATGTATTGTATATACTATTCAATATTAGCAGTCATTAACAAACAGAGATATTTACTGGCTAAATCTATAGTGCTGACTTTACAGGTCTCTGATTTGATGAGGTAAATATACATCACTTATCACGGTTAGCTAGCTAGCTAGCATGTTGCTAATGAACACTTTCCCCACTTCAAGATAACACGTGAGATTGTCTGTGAGATACACCTATAAAGTGTACCAAAAAATTGATTTTATTGCCTTGACATCTCTGGAAATAATCCATTATACATTTTTTCAAGCATGTCAAGTCACCATGAAGAGCTTATATAGGTTGTATGAAGCTCTATGAACCCTTATAAAGCCTTAGAAACACCACCCAAGTGTAACAAATGTTATCGACAAACATTATGACAGTTGATGCCTCATTTATAAGCAGTTATAAATGCTTTATGTATATCAGTCATCATACGGAGCTTTCTGCAGATTTTATGTAGCTCTGTGAACACCAGGTACACAAGTGTTGCCAAATAGTGTAACATGACCCCAAACTAGCTGTGTTAGAATAAGTACATGTAAGAGAAGATGGATGACAATAATAATAATAATAATAATAATAATAATAATAATAATAATAATAATAATAATAATAATAATAATAATAACAATAATAATAATTCCACCTGAAAAAAAAAGTTTACAATTTTAGAGAGAATATCTTTTTAAATTCATGCAGCCTAAATACTTAAGAAATCTATTGTAAAATTAAAAAGACGGATGTTGAAAGCGACATAATTTCCAAACTTCAAGTTCCTAATTCCAATGTAAGCAGTAATTTAATGTAAATACATTGCAGTAGATTGAACTTCACTATTTCTTTTTATTTTTTTTAATCTTATATGCTGTATAACCTGTCAAATTATTGTTCATATTAGATATTATTATGACAAAAATATAAAAAAAAATGTGTGATAAGTGTTGTGAAACTATTTTGTCTTTATCGACATCCTGCTTAAGCACTGAAGCACAAACTAAAGTAAAAGGTCTTCATAAGGTTTAAATACACTATAAGGGTTAACTCTGGATCCCTAAATCTGGACATCAAAGCTAAATACATGTTTATTAAAATGAATAAATTGCATATTCGAGAGTTATAAATAGGACGCCCCAAAAATGTATACACACTTCAATATAAAAAATATATGCAGAAAAGTGATGTGGTAGCTTTGTGGTTAATGCATTGGGATTAATGATCGGAAGGTCGTGAGTTTGACTCCCAGGTCCATCAAGCTGCCAATGCTGGGCCCCTGAGCAAGGCCCTTAACCCTCAATTGCTCAGTTGTGTAAAATGAGCTAAATTGTAAATCGCTCTGGATAAGGGCGTGGACCAAATGAAAAATGTATATAAACATCAAATGGTTGTTATAAGTCATGTTTGAATGATGTAATCGCGTTAAGGTGGTCACCTTTAGCATCCAGACACTCGATTTAGGCGAAATACTGTACTACTACTACATCACGGATTTGTGCGATTGTTAGTCATGTTGGTGATCCTGTTCCAAACACATCATCCTTGTCTATAAACTTCACACACATTTTAATTAGAAGTCAAGCGTGATCCTCCGCCATTTTCTTGGGCTCTCTTCTAACGGTCACATGATCATGAGCATCAACGACGGTGCGACTTCTGACATCTTTAGAGGAAATAACAATTCTACACATTGCTGCCATAATTCAGTACAAGTCTTAAAAAAGGACTGTTATTTGTCATGTTGAAGTGCGTATACATTTATTTGGGGCCCCTGTGTATATAGATAAGTTTAGATATAGATATATAAGCTGTATAAATTAGCATTAACACCCCAGGAGCAGACATTTGAGCTATAATTATTATTGTGATTATTGTCAGTGTTGGTGGTGTGAAGGGTAATTTACACTCCTTCATCTACTTTATTGATAATTAAACGTATTTGCGCTTTCTCATTTCCATCCACGATCTGTTCAGTAACTAGTCTCATCTTCCTCAGCTACAGGGGCTGGATGTGGAAAGCGTCTCTAATAAGAAAACCCTGTGTTGTACGGTTCTATTAAGCGCTCCATTAGAGAGGCAAAGCAGAGTAGAGTAGTTTTTTTTTTTTTTTCATGACGGTCGCGGTCGCTTAGGAGGATGAAGTATGAAGATTTTTTCTTTTATACAGAATAGATTTTTCCTCACACATATTAATTTCCATTTACCTGCCTTCTCCTCTGTCGTGGGGTGCACAAACTTTTGCACCTGACCTCAATTGTATTACCTTTATACTGGGCTTATAGATAGAACTTTACTGCTTACTGTTTGTTGTACTGCTACACTGCTTCATATCACAGACACACACACACACACTTGAGGCGTCTGGCATGCCAAGTTTGACAACATACTTCCACATGCTGCCATATGTAAGTGGGGAGTTAAGCGCTGTCAAGCGTGATCTGCTACATCTTAATCTCTCCGTCTGCCTATTTATGAGCACAGACGTCTCACGTCCGTCTCTCTCTCTCTGTCTCTCTCTCTCTCTCTCGCACTCTTTCAGCGAGCATTTCACACTCAACCTTCATTCATTTCTCACTGTTAGCCCGGGCTACTACAACATAACTAATATCACTGCATAAATCTGTCAGTCCGTAACAGGGAGCCTCTCTAAGGGCCGCTTGTTTTAGCCGCGATTTTAATGAGGGTGACAAATTGGATATGTGAAACTGGCAGCCATGACACCGAGGCTCATACAGTGTGTGCATTGTGCAGTAGAAAAGTAATAGTAAGGAGCTGGAGTAAAACAAGAGGGGTAAGGGGGTGAGGAGGCCATGATGGTGCAAGAGGGTAGATGAGATTTATTTTAAATGGGCAGGAAATATGATGATGTAGTGGTATGATGAGAGTGAAGCGACGTGAATTGAAGTGAGACTTTCTGGAGCGGGATCTGTGTTCGGATTGAAATTCAAAGTGGGCATGGCTTAAACCTCATTCATTCATTCATTCATTCATTCATTCATTCATTCATTTATTTATTTATTTATTTATTTATTTATTTATTTATTTATTTATTTATTTATTTAATTTTATTTTATTTTACTTTATTTTATTTATTAATGTATCTCATTTATTTATTTATTTATTTATTTATTTATTTATTTATTTATTTATTTATTTTATTTTATTTTATTTTATTTTATTTATTAATGTATCTCATTTATTTATTTATTTATTTATTTATTTATTTTATTTTATTTTATTTTATTTTATTTTATTTTATTTTATTTTATTTATTAATGTCTCTCATTTATTTATTTATTTGTTTGTTTGTTTGTTTGTTTGTTTGTTTATATTTTTTATTTTACTTATTTGTTTGTTTGTTTATATTTTTTATTGTATTTATTTTATTTTATTGGCAAGATTCCAGGTTGCTTAACCAGACTAACCTGTTAGAAGAAATTATTTGTCCACGTAGAATAATCCATTCGTATTTAGTTGCGTGACAAATATGGTTGCTGTGTGTGTGTGTGTGTGTGTCTATGTGTGTGCATGTTTAGCTCATAATCCGGTAAACAGTTCACTGCTTCACTTCAGCTCTGGTGTCTGTTTGCTCTCAGCTTAACCTGTAATGCAAGGCTATGCATCAAATATGGAAATTTCCATCGAGCATTAAGGACAAACATTTGCAAAGTCTAGTTTCCTGTTGAAAAGGAAATAACACTCCATCATTTACACCACACACACACACACACACACAAAGGCATGCATGCTTGAACATGTCTATACACACACTAAGCAACGTCTTACCCACAGGAAGTGTCAGTTAAAATCTGTCATAATTGCCCTTCAAATATGTCGCCATATTTTGTACCTTCCATCAAGTTGTGTCATTAGAGAACATTTTATATTTCAAAAGCAAAAGCATGAAACATCCTGCGCGCTTGTGCAATCACGGTGTTGCCATAAAGGCAGTGTGTTCCAGCGCTGAAATCTGACCACTGTGTGACTCAGAAAAATGAAATACATACAGTACGTCTAGAACGCATTCACTTTTTTACAGATGAATGCAAAAGTTTGTACACCCTGTAATTTGTGAATGGAAATAAATTCAGTGAATGTGGATTAATACTGTGACGAGAAAGACATTGAAAACACACTCTAAGATGTTGATAATAAGAATAAAAAAATTAATGAACAGATTCACTGCTGCTTGATCAACATAACATTCCTTACAAATAAATAAATAAATAAGTAAATAAATAAATAAATCATGCTTTACATAAAATTAAAACACTTCTTTTTTTATCTTTTATACATTTTACAAGGTTTTTTTTTTTTACACTGTTCCATTTAGTGCATATGGTTTTGTTTTAACTTTTTAATTTTTTTTCCCCACAATTGTTTATTAATTATTTCCCTCATATTTCTTTTCTTCCTATTAAACTCCTATGATTTCTTTCACAGTTGATTTTATTTGTAAATATTTTTAAATATTTTTAGAATTTCTTGTTAAATTTTAGCTTGCTATATTTTATATATAATTATTTTTCCCCCCACAAATTCTTTGTACATAAAAAACTTCACATCAAATATTATTCACATCACATTGCACACGTTCCATTTGACGTCATGCACCTTTTTAATCATGTGATCGCCTATTATTCATAATTATATTGATGATTTATTACAAGACGGATAAAATGCAGACAAAACCTTAACTTCATTTACTCGTTTGTCCAGGGGTGCACAAACTTTTGCCGTAATTTTATTATTCTTTTAATTGAAATCTGAGCTCAAGCCCATGCGCGGCGTCTGTTACGGCTCGTCATGCCAACGCTTTAGACTCTCTGGGATGTGGAAAGTATGTTTGTGATATTGTTTAGTGGATAATTGGACGAATGTGAGAGACGTAATGGGTGAGTGGATTGACAGAGTGTGAAACATGTGTGTTGGGTTATCGCGTAGGTATGAGGCCCCTGAGGTCTGCCTCACACCCTGGACACACACAGAGAAACGGAAACACACACACGATGCCTTTCTTTCGTCCGTTTTTTCCTTTCCTTTGACATCCATCAGAACAAGTTATGAAGGATTTAAGTGCTGTAAACAAAATATTAGCTTTCTGAAGACTTCAAGGATCAAAAACTAGCCTCCAGGTTTATCCTTATTAAGAATCCCAGATTTAATGAATATGCAAATTCGGTCATGCTCTTAAACCCCCACAAAGCACACCCCTTTTCATGGTAAAGTGGTATAAGAACATCAGACAAGCATCAGAATGTTGCATGATCTAGATTTGCATAATAAAATCTGATCGCATTTTGTGATCTAATAAATAGCACAACTGTCCCATGTTCAATGCTAGCTTAACATCAACAATTAGCTTCTTTGTCTGTTTCATGTATAATTCAATTCTCCAGAAAAACAGAAGTCATGATTAGCACATTTTATTGAACTTTGTTTGCATTCAAGGCTTGATTTGTCTCTTATATTAATAAATCTCCGTGTTATTTATACTTAACATTAATACACTGAGGTTTGTAGGATCTCATATTGTCCCTTTTCATATAAACCCACAAGAGATGCTAACTAGCTAGCTCAGGGGTAGGCAAGTTCAGTCCTAGAGAGCTGCATTCCTGCAGATTTCAGCTCCAACTCTAATCAAACAAGCTAATCAAGGTCTTCAGGATTACTAAGGCTACAGGTAGGTGAGATTTTTGGGCTGGAGCTGAAATCTGCAGGACCCCTGAGCTAGCTAAATGTCTAATTAGCTTTCTTCTGCATTGGGAAATTTTTGTAACTGAACGAAATTTAAACAACAGCGTTGCTGAATTCTTGATTCTGATTGGTCAGAAGAAGTTTGTTTTGTTTTCTATAGCAGCAGCTTTGACAATAGTTTTTAATTTGTTAGCATTTCTAGAGTAAAAACGTACAGAGAAATGTTTTAATCATTGGTCTCATGAGCATAAAATAAAATAAAAATATAATATAAAATGAAATAAAATAAATAACAAGTATTTGTCTCTGAACATAAAAGCAGCCGGTGGGAGAATAAACGTTTGTAGCTGCTATGACATAAAGATTAATAGGAACTAACTTGCATATCATAATTATAAATAGATAAACAATATGACTTGTAAATAATACATTGAGAAATAAATAGAGAATTGTAAACATTGGCACACTGTTGTGGTGTAAAAGGAATAACACACTTCAGAATGAATGTGCTGTTATTGAAAAGGAATCAACTCCTAGTGTTTCTGCTTGACCTCTCAGGCGTGGATTGTTTTACCATAATAACAGAAAGAGTAGAAAGACTTTTTAACAGTAACAGTAATAACAATAATCTCGCTACTTATTAGGAAATAGTTCACAGTTGACTCAGTTCAGTTTTTTACTAAATGCTACACTTCTGCTTCTTTATACTAAACGCTATCTTCATACAGTATGTTGAATGTTGATCTGTACAAGTGTGTGTGTGTGTGTGTGTGTGTGTGTGTGTGTGGTGAAGAGAGCAATAAGAGGAGGAATGTCACCCCACTGTCATCACTGTGCACAGTGCAGAATATCAAAACTCCCTCAGGTAATCTACTTATCCCGCCTCGAGAGCCTCTTAAAGAAATCCCCATCAGAGTGAGAGAGAGAGAGAGAGAGAGAGAGAGACAGAGAGAGAGAGGAGGGGAGGAGGAGGAGAGAGCAAGAGAAGGGAAAGAGGGAAAGAATAAGAGAGCGAGGAAGAGGAGCAGTGCAATAAAAAGACTGTCATGCGTGTCCTGGGTGCACTGCTTTGTTCCTGTTTCTAGTTATCATTAGTGGGCGTTTGAGGATCAGTGTTTTAAACACCCCACTGGGTCCCGAGCTCAATTACCATGCGCTCACGTACTGAAGGTATCCAAATGCCAAATGTCACACATCCCCTGTGCTCTCCTGCGCTCCAGCTTTTCTCCTGCTCACATACAGTAATTAGTACCTTTGGGATGTGTGTGTGTGTGTGTGTCTGTGTGTGTGTGTGTGTGTGTGTGAGAGAGAGAGAGAGAGAGAGAGAGAGAGAGAGAGAGAGAGGGGCAGAGAGACAGATATCTAGTTTGTTCTATGTTGTATATAAACCAGCAAATAGACAGACAGACAGACAGACAGACAGACAGACAGACAGACAGACAGACAGATAGATAGATAGATAGATAGATAGATAGATAGATAGATAGATAGATAGATAGATAGATAGATAGAGAGCTTTATTTATTTGTTGGTTTGTTTTTATTGATATAACTTGCAGACAATCAACCAATCACTATTGCTATTGTTAGACCTTTAGCCCGTATTTTTTATATACTGTATGTTTTCAGGCAATCTGGATATTTTTCTTTCTTTCCTTCTGAAAAATTCTTCTTTAACTTTTGGGATCCTTTTTTTTATCTTTTAAGAAGATGCTTTTAGTGGTTTGATCTTGAATATGTTATTTAATAATAATTAAATAAAAAATAAAAAATAATAATATAATAATTTTTCATTTTCTTTGCATTATTATTATTATTATTATTATTATTATTACTACAGTATTTTATATACAAATAATTTTTAACATTTTTATGAATGCCATTTTTTTGTCATTAATTTTGTCATTTATTTATTTATACATGCACCAATACAGTATCACATATTACAGGACTACTGCTACCTTAAACGTGATTCTCTGTGTAGGAAAAAAAATCAATAAATAAAAAAGTCGAAAGGATTTCCTTTTATTCACCCTCAGAGTATCAGGGCTGTCGCTGGCCTAAAAACATATATTCAGATCCAATCTAGAGACATTTTAACAGCGTAAACATGTGATGTGATCTTGAAGTGAGCACATTACACAACTTTTACATCAATATTTTATTCAACTGTGAAAAAGATGCTTGCAGAGAGTCGGCTCCTCTACCGTGAGGATCAGATCTCGGATATCAAGTCATATCGATTAAATCCTACGGCTCTGACTATACCACATACACATTACACAGTATAATAAGAATTATAATTATAATAATAATATATACTTATGGCCTGATCAGGTCTCTCTTGCTCTTTGGAAGTTTCAGCAGGAGTTCAGCCCACATCTCAAACCCCACATTTCAGCATCAGACAGAAAAGACTAAACGACTGGAATTAACAGACAAAAGAAAAGTGGTGTGGTGATGAGCTTTGCTTCTTCTTCTGCTGCTGCTGCTTGAGAAAGAGAGAGAGAGAGAGAGAGAGAGGCTGCGTGACAGAAGAGCTTTATCGTTAAAGTGCTCAGCGTGCACTTCTCCTTCTCCCCCCTCCTTCCTCTCTGTCACTTAAAGAATGCTTTCCTGCTCTGGATTAATTAAAGTCCAAACATTAAATATTGATTGATGCATTATCAGTGCGTCCCAGTCGCTTCCATGCAGATTGATTTCCGACGTGATTTATTGTCATATTTGCAGAGTCATTTCACTTGATAACAAAGAGAAATTGCAGCCTGAACCCCCCACAGTCTTTCTTTAAAATCCCTGCTTTACCTCTCTCTCTCTCTCTCTCTCTCTTTTCCCATTTGTTTGCTGTAAGATATGTCTGCATGTCGGCACACACCCTCTGTGAATCATTATTCAAATTAGAATGATAAAGCATCCCATGACTAATGATCAACATTTTCTTATTTCTCCTTATCCACCTTTTTTTTTGTCTAAGTTTTAGTGAGAAAACCAGTTATATGGTTTTATATATATATATATATATATATATATATATATGTTAAACACTTAAGCCTTTATATAATGATATATTTATAACCAACCGTCTAGTCAATCTGCTTTACTGTCTTAGTCACGCACACACACACACACACACAGACACATGCAGATTGAACATACATCATTATTATAAAAATATGTTCCTTTTCCAATAAAGTCTAAGTCTACACTATCTGCAGCATGTTTAGGGAAATACTCAGTAAATACAAATTTATTACACGTTAATAACATATTAATAGTCCACAAACTCTATTTTACTATCTGATGCTTCAACTCCTCTCCGAACGAGACGGAGCTGAGACGAGGCTTCATGGATCACATGTGCTGAAAGAAGACGTTTGCGCACTCGTCCCAATCCAATTACCATCTCTTCCAATAATCCCGGCTTATTTTTAAACTCCATGTGGTACTTAAAGCTTTTTTCTTTTCTTTTTTTTCCCCTCCCTCTTAAATTTGAGAGCATATTGTAATCTCATTTGTTTGCATTACAGCATCCAGAGGAAGAGGAACAGACTTTACTGTGTGTTGTGCATGTGGTTTTTAACTGCTAGTCGAATATATTTCCCAGGCTAATGGAATATAAGCCTGGGAAATAATTTATATTTATATATCACTAATTAATATAACTAATATAAATATAACTTTGGAGTATATTGTATAGTAGTTTCTACACAACCAAACCCCAGCACCCCCCACCCCAGCCCATAATTCTCCCACCATTAAATCCCTTCATCCGAGCACTTATTTAGACTAATAATAATAATTAACAATAATAATATAAAATAATATAATAATAATAATAATGATAATAATAATAATAATAATAATAATAATAATAATAATAATAATAATAATAATAAATATTGATGGTGTCATTTCAAAATATATTTTAACTGCAACATAGACAACGTACACAAAAATGTTTAGTATATTTATTTAACTAATTTTAATAATTAAAATATTTTAGATATATTTTAAGATTTGGGATGCATTCTGCTTTTTCATACATTAAGGTCTGAATTTGCTAATACAGCATGGCCTAATTAATTCTAAAATAATTTAAATACATTAAAACTTTTTTTAAGGTTTTGGTTTGTTTTGTTTTGTTTAAATACTCTTAAAAATGTTTTCCTTTTTTTTCTACTGGAATTTTAGAGATCTAGAATTTTACAGTTCAGTGACACTGAATAAGACGAATACAGCGTGGCCTATTTCATGTATTAAGAAGAGAATTGGGTATGAGTTGTGTATATTTTCATTCCGTGTGTGTGTGTGTGTGTGTGTGTGTGTACTGTTCCTTGTGACCGCAGCACCTCTGATTAAATAAAACATGTCTGGTTCTATAGCCTTATCACATTAGTCTTATTAAGTCAGTGATTGTTCGAGGATTTCATCAACAGGTTTTCCCAATGGCTCATGTTCCACTGACCGCAGCTGACCACAGCTACAGTAGAACATATTTAAATGGGTGACAAATGAAAGGTAAGAATAACAAAATAGCATTGAAGTGTGTTTGCAGAGTGCTGGACCAAGGAAATAAAAACAACATAAAATTCTATAAGTAATTTGTTGGGTCAGAGCAAGCCTCTAATACAGCTTTAAGTCTCTTGAACTGTACTGGAGACATAAAGAATGATTTTTTAAAAGATATTCCTCCAACTGATGTTATGATGATGATGATGATGAAGATGTGATGATGATGTTAATGATGATGATGTCAATCTAAAATTTTCCGTGGGTTAAGATGTGGTGAGCGTGAAGGCCGTAGATTTTCACCCTCATCCTGTGAACAGGGGCGGAGTCATATCGAAAGGGACACGCCCATCATGAGATTTTTGTATGAATTCACAGGTAAACATACAACAATGATCACATCTGAAGCCAAACCACATCAGGTAAACGAATCTGTTTTGTTGAGAACTCAGATTTAAATATCAAAAAGATATAAAAGCAGCATTACAGCCGTTAGTTAGTCACAATTGTGGACTTGTGCACATCGACCTCCAAGACTTACATTCTGTTTTAATAGCCTGGGAGCAGATAAATCACTTTTGTCATTATCAACACAATCAATCTTCTCCCGGCTCCAAAGGTTATAAGTAATAGACCTTACATTGTGTAATTGAATAATTAATACGTTAACCTTATTAAGAAATGAATGGAAGGACAAATTTGCTTTGCCTTTTCTAAACCTGCCACTAATGACCAATGAGAACTCTCGAGGTAATTATATTCATCATAATTAGGGCATAGTAATGAGCGATTAGCATGCAGTAGCGGATAAAAGGAGCGTTTCGCTCCTAATTGCCGAACATGAGCTGCGACTCATAACCTCCATTGACTTTAATTGTCTGTAATTGGCCCCATTTATGCGAGTGATTAATTTCATTAGTCAACGTTGAGCATTCCATTTTTTCGGAGCGTGAAGAGCGGTAACAACTCACGTCTTCATCTTTCATTTTCTTTCCCGTTCACCTGTTTGACTTATTGCCTTCAAGATTAATGTAGAAGTATAAAAAATAGCAAATAAATCGGTCCAAAATGAATATTTACATAAAACAATCTATTTCTTAGCATGCACATATGGAAATTTGATTTATAGCCACATATGTGCGTATAATTAAGGATCAGGAATATATTAAATAATGCACAATATTTACATATCCACTAAGTACTTCATTTTTTATCACTTTTTATTCATCAGTTTCAATTTAGTGGTTTAAAACGCGTTGAGTTGCTAAATTCGCTTTATTGTTATTAGCCATTTCGACTTAATATTCACTCATCACAGAGTCATGAATATTCAAATACATTTAAATATGAAATAATTAAAATTAGCAGCCATATAGTCACTTGTGAGTCACTCTGCAATTTATTAGGAACACCTGCCCATCTAGGCCCTCATCAGCCAATCACGTGGCAGCAATGCAATGCATAAAATCATGCTCTTATAGATGTCAGCTTCAGGTAACGTTCACATCAACCATCAGAATGGAGGGAAAATGTGATCTCAGTGATTTGACTGTGGGGTGATTGTTGGTGGCAGATGGGCTGGTTAGAGTGCTGATCTCCTGGGCTTCACACACACACACACACACACACACATGGGTCTCTAGAGTTTATTCAGAATGATGCAAGAAGGAAAAACATCCAGTGTCCACCTTGTTGATGAGAATGGTCAGACTGGTAACAGATTCAGTAATCACTTAGTACAAACATAGTGAACAGAAAAGCATCCCCTTGATATGGATGGGCTATAATAGTAGAAGACTATGTTGTTTTCTGCTTCTGCAAGTGAAGAACAGAAAGCTGAGGTTGTAGTAGGCACAGCCTCATCAAAACTGGGAAAAAACGTAGCCTGGACTGATGAATCATTGTGAAAAGAATGTGGCACCAACAGCATAAATCCATGGACCTAACCTGCCTCGTGTCAACAGTCCAGGCTGGTGGAGGTGCTGTGATGGTGTGGGGAATGTTTTCTTGGTACACTTTGGGCCTGCTGATACCGTTCACTCATGGCTTGAATGCCATAGCCTATTTTTTTAGTACTGAGAATTGCTTCATGACCACAGTCTTCTAATGTCTAGCATGTCACAATCATCTCACAATCATCAACCAAACTGGTTTCATGAACATGTCAATGAGGTCAGTGTTCTTCAGTGGCCTTTCCACTTACCAGATCTGTCTAATAGACACCTTTGGGATGCGGTGGAGGTTCATGGGAGATTTGAAGTATGAAAGTAGACCTGGAAAATCTTCAGAAATTTTGGGACAAATATAAACATGAAGCAGAGTCTCAAAAAACAAGATATTTTGAGAGCAAATAGGGGCTCTACTCAGGTTTAGTGTATTGTTGAGTGCTCAGTGAGTTTATATTAACTTAACAGTCCAGGAAAAAGGACATTTTTAAACGATATTTCTCTTAAATATACACTTTAATCCTCATTATTGCTAATAAGGTATGGGCAATTCACAAGTCCATTTCATATATTGTGATATAGATCAGATCTGTAGCTAATCAAATCCAGGATGAGGTCAGGCTTCTCTTTTCATGTTAGCTATCTGAACACACCAACACTGAGAACGAAAACAGGAGCGTCTTTCCTCTCCGTCTCTGACATGTTGGGTTCATCCTTCTCTAATCGATGCATTGATTGCTGATGAAACAGCGCTCTGATCAATATGCTCTTAATGTGAGTTTGCTGCCCAATCAGGAGCTCTTTAAATCACGGAGGGACTCTTCAATGGACTATCTGCTTTCCTTCATGCTTGTCATCTTGCATTGTTTCACTCATTGCTCTGCATTTCTGCATGAGCCGCAAACGGCTAATCGGAATCCGGCGTAGTGAGCGTTCGTGATTTCAACACGACATATAAAGGAATTCTTGTTTTGTACACGACAGAGTGGAATAAAATAACAGAATCCTACCCAGAGACTCGTGTGAGGTATTTGTGCAACATTGGAATAGCATTCATTCACTCATCTTCACTAAGCACTTGATCCTGCTCAGGATCATGGTGGATCTTGGTGGATCCAAAGGAACACTGGATGTGAAGCCGGGATGCTAGTCACTCAGAGAACATCATGAACATGATCATTCACAACCTAGGAGTGATCGATTCGTCTTAGCTTATCTAAGTACTAGCATGTTTTGGCAGGTCTAAGGAAAGCATAGAACCTGGAGAAAACCCATAGGGACATGGAGAGTTGTGGGTTTGAATCCTAGGTAAGGTTGTGAGTATGAGTCTCAGGTACACCAAACTGCCACCACTGGGCCCCTGTGCAAGGCCCTTAACCCTTAATTGCTTAGTTGTATTAAAAAAAATGACAGTCACTGGATAAAGTCGTCTGCCAAATGTCATAAATGTAAATAGAAGTAAATGGGAGACTCTATATGGGAGACAGAAAGCTAAGCTCGGGTTCGAACTCAAAGACCCTGATGCTGCACCATCAATCATACCACCAAAACTGGAATACAGTAGCAATGTACAGCATCAGACATGCAGTTAATATACAGAGATATAGCAAACAGGTACAGATTTAAATCATTTTACTCGTCAAGGAAAACAGCAAACTTTTACTGCAGTGAGTGCCTGTGTGTGTGTGTGTGTGTGTGTGTGTGTTATAAGGCACTGAATAAAGCCAATTGTACCAAATTACCACGAACGTACTCCTACTTGAATTGACGGCATATTTTCTTGACGTCAAAGTGACAGCTCTAAGAGGTTATTATTCTTCACCTTGTAATTTCAGTCAGTTTCCTTTCGACCTGTCTTAAAGCTTTTCACTCGACTTGTTGGGAACTGGCTCTGCTCCTACGTTTGGCATTAGGGTTATTTTGCTGCCGTGGACTAGTCTTACTCTACGGATATGTGTGTGCGTATGTGTGTGTGTGTGTGTGTGTGTGTATGTGTGTGTGTGTGGGTAAGCTTCACGGGCTGAAGGTAGGGGAGCAGCCCCATTGATTAGGATGATAATGAGGAGGTTAATGGAAGGAGAGGAGAGGGAAAAATCGCACCTGGGATAATTACAGTACAGTCTCACTGGGGGGCTGCAGCCCAAACTCCATATGGGCTTCGTCACTGCTGCGAGCATAACAGCCTTTAAGTACAGGTTACTGCATGGATGTGTGGAAGTGTGTGTGTGTGCTTTTTTGACTGTGTAGGTGTTTTAAGATAGATAATGGTAATTTACACATGGACATTCAAAGGACTGTTTAGTTAAGAATAGAATTACAGCATGGGTGTGTGTCAGTGCTGCTGTGTGTGTATATGTGTGTGTTAGTGTATGAAAAAAAGTGTTTATTTGAAGGGTTAGTGATCCTAAATATCCCATTAAATCTGCAGGCCTTCAGAAAATCGGATGTAAATTCAGAAACAAGAACAAATGAAGTACACTATACAGGTCATTTCCTCTGTCCTGAGACGCATCACAGTGATGACAGGAAGATAATTACCACCGTGTGATAATTCTGACACACAGCAATTCAGTACAATGAGCAAGAGAATATATTAAAATTATGTCTGCTATGTCCATTTAAGCGAAAAGAATTCAGAAGAAAAAACATGGATGTAATCAGCAGTTGTTGACTGTTGATGGTCTGAGTGGTCATGGTGATATGAGGTCATGTGCTGGATTAAGGTTCGAGAACAACTTCCTGAAATTCCCAGTGGGAATTTTCGGAAAAAAAAAATTGAATGGACGTCTTCTTCTTTTGTGTTTTTTTTTTGTCCCTGATAGCACAGATTGGTATGTTGACTATGGGGTTTTAAGACTTCTAAGAGTTCTGACCTGTTTTTTTCTCTCCTTTCGAGAGACGAGTTTATTATTTTTTAATTCAATGAGTGTCCACTTCATTTGTCTTTTATTAGTTTGAATTTTTTGTCTAGTTCAACACAAACATTTGTGAAATGGCGGTCAGAATTTGCAAAAGATGCCAAATTGGAAAAGCTATATTGATGGCTAATAACTGATATCTTGTTGAGCAAAAGTATCGGAACATACACTATATTGCCAAAAGTATTCGCTCACCCATCCAAATAATCAGAATCAGGTGTTCCAATCACTTCCATGGCCACAGGTGTATAAAATCAAGCACCTAGGCATGCAGACTGTTTTTACAAACATTTGTGAAAGAATGGGTCGCTCTCAGGAGCTCAGTGAATTCCAGCATGGAACTGTGATAGGATGCCACCTGTGCAACAAATCCAGTCGTGAAATTTCCTCGCTCCTAAATATTCCACAGTCAACTGTCAGCTGTATTATAAGAACGTGGAAGTGTTTGGGAACGACAGCAATTCAGCCACGAAGTGGTAGGCCACGTAAACTGACGGAGCGGGGTCAGCGGATGCTGAGGCCCATAGTGCGAAGAGGTCGCCAACTTTCTGCAGAATCAATCGCTACAGACCTCCAAACTTCATGTGACCTTCAGATTAGCTCAAGAACAGTGCGCAGAGAGCTTCATGGAATGGGTTTCCATGGCCGAGCAGCTGCATCCAAGCCATACATCACCAAGTGCAATGCAAAGCGTCGGATGCAGTGGTGTAAAGCACGCCGCCACTGGACTCTAGAGCAGTGGAGACGCGTTCTCTGGAGTGACGAATCACGCTTCTCCATCTGGCAATCTGATGGACGAGTCTGGGTTTGGCGGTTGCCAGGAGAACGGTATTTGTCTGACTGCATTGTGCCAAGTGTAAAGTTTGGTGGAGGGGGGATTATGGTGTGGGGTTGTTTTTCAGGAGCTGGGCTTGGCCCCTTAGTTCCAGTGAAAGGAACTCTGAATGCTTCAGCATACCAAGACATTTTGGACAATTCCATGCTCCCAACTTTGTGGGAACAGTTTGGAGCTGGCCCCTTCCTCTTCCAACATGACTGTGCACCAGTGCACAAAGCAAGGTCCATAAAGACATGGATGACAGAGTCTGGTGTGGATGAACTTGACTGGCCTGCACAGAGTCCTGACCTCAACCCGATAGAACACCTTTGGGATGAATTAGAGCGGAGACTGAGAGCCAGACCTTCTCGTCCAACATCAGTGTGTGACCTCACAAATGCGCTTCTGGAAGAAAGGTCAAAAATTCCCATAAACACACTCCTAAACCTCGTGGACAGCCTTCCCAGAAGAGTTGAAGCTGTTATAGCTGCAAAGGGTGGACCGACGTCATATTGAACCCTATGGATTAGGAATGGGATGTCACTTAAGTTCATATGCGAGTCAAGGCAGGTGAGCGAATACTTTTGGCAATATAGTGTATATGTGATTTTTTTTGCCCTTGGTGTGTCCTGCTAGATTGATTGTTTAAAACAGTACACAGTTCTGAACATCTACTCTTTGTGTTAGCCTTCAGTTTCACCTGTGAAGACCGCATTTGTTGTTAAAATAAAAAAGGATAAGCCTACATGACCTTTAGAGGGCTGTCAGTAGGAGAAATCAAGTTATTTTGAAGCTGAGGAAAGAAGGAAATTCAATGAAAGGCATTGCACAACGCTGACATTGTGAGAGGTATGAAGAAAAAAAATGCAGTAGCAACAGTCAGTGACATCACCAACAACTTTCACATGGTAAGGGTGAACTCGCTAGGTACTATTAGAAGATGAGCAAAAATATAGAAGCTTTACCACTAGATACAAACCTCTCATCAGCAGTAAAAAATCAGAAGGCCAGATTTCAAAGATGATTCACAGAAGCTCTTGAGCAAGATGAACCTCTATTGAAGTGATGGAAAGGCCAAAGGATCAAGCTCATCTGTGAAACATGGTGGTGGTGGCATGGCTTGGGCTTGCATGGCTGCTTCTGGAACATTCTCATAAGTCTTTATTGATGATGGAACTCATGATGGTTGCAGCAGCATGAATTCAGAAATTTACAGAAACATTCTATAGAAAAATGCATCCCAATTAATCAGGAGGAACAGCAAGATAATGATTCAAAACACAGTGTTAACTCAACAAAGGACTTCACTGGGTGGGTGAGTGGTAGGTTTTGGACTGGTCAAATCAATCACCAGAGCTTACCTGAGTAGCATTTCCCCTCCTGAAGTTCCAATGGTTTTTGTTTATGCTGATCCTATAGAACATTAAAGGATTTCCAGAGAGAGAGAAACCAAACATTGCTTTAGTTATTGGTTACATGGGACATGGTTAAAAGAGTACCATCATGTTAGTGCTGATCCTGAGCTATGGTACTGGACCAGAGAGCCAGTAGGCTAACCAGTGGCTAACCAGTTTTGTGGGGACCAAAAGTGTCCAATGGTCTCACAATCACCCACTACCTACAAAATAAATAAATAAAAATTATTATATATTATTCTATTCTAATTATAATATATGTGTATATATATATATATATATATATATATATATATATATATATATATATATAAATTATAGGTGAAGTATTTCATTTTGTTTACTGAAGTTAATTTTGGGAAAATATTTATGTCTCATTTATATTCAGGTCTTCAGAAAGAGGTTTGTGTGTGTGTGTGTGTGTTTACTGTCATTCTGAACATTATATTTTCTCACAAAAGCACCCTAAGCCAGCACCCTAGCACCCTAACACAGAATGCCACTGAGGGAATCCTTAAAGGATCCTAAAACAGATGCAAAAATCCCATAACAAAGGTTTTCCCATTCACAAAAGGTTCCAATTAGAATCATGTTAGAAACTAGGACCTTAAACCCTTTTTTATACGAGTGTGCAGTGGAAAAAGAGCGTCACTTTTCTTCATCGACTTTTGCTCTAAGAAGCTCATCGAGGCTCTTCTGTTTAGCATCCGGCACCGGTGGCGATTTGAACGAGGCGGAATTGGATGGCACCTCCGATGTGTGTGTGTGTGTGTGTATTTACTCTCTGCCCGGACCACACTTGGCTGGGACTTGCCGTGAGATGCAGCAAGTTGCCAGATCTCCTACTGTGAATATCAACAAGACAGAGAGGAGGGGGATAATAGGCCAGCAATCTTCATCTGCTCCCTGTAGCTTCTCGCCGTGGAACGGGGGAGGGAGGTGAAAAACAAGGAGGGGCTCGCTGATGGTAAAGGAAGTCATAAACACAGCAAACTGCTCTGAAAAGGAACCCGTGTCTACATATGTGTGTGTATGTGTGTGGTCATTCCTGCCTGAATAACTGTATGCATCTAGAGTTTGTCGGAGTCAACGTTTGTCTAAGTCTGCATGTTGGCTTTTCTGAAAGAATTTTTCCTTTATAAGTATCCACACACACACACATACACACACACACACACACACACCTGACTGGCACACGAGGAAGAGAGGAAGTTCGCAACACACAACAAATCACAAACGTGCTGCTTTTGGAACAGTGTTTCTTTTTTAAGGACATATGGATTTAATTCAGGAAAGTGTGAAAATAACTGACTCAGGATCAGCGTTCCTGCTGTAGTTTTGTGCCTCATGCTGATGTTATTCCTTTCCCACCATGTGTGTGTGTGTGTGTGTGTGTTTTACAAAGCGGTGTCGGCGAACGACACGGCATACGCTGCTTTTTCAAATGTGGCTCCACATATCTTTCCTTCCTCTTTTCTCCGTCCAGGCGGTGGCAGATTCAAACCGCCACAAACACCACATCCACCTAATGTGTGTTTCTGCTTGTTTAAAGGAACAAATAAAAATGAAATGTTTCAGTTTTTCAGCGTGTCGACTCGAGCGAGTCGAGGTTGTCGCTCTGTCTCTTACTCTCTTACTGCGTGTCAAAGAATTGTAACTTCCTGCGCAATATTTTCGGCTCTGGACGAGCGAATGATCATAACGTCATATCATCGTTAAACACACACACACACACACTGAAAAAACCCAAAAAGATTTCAAAACTCAAAATGTTTCCGGAAGCACAGGATTACAAATGTGCAAGCTTGTGTGAAACTTTTCGGATAGATGCATGAAAACACATTCGAATCTGAAATAACACTGTCTTGTTTTCTCTCTCTCTCTCTCTCTCTCTCTCTCTCATTCCCTCCCCTGTTCCCACAAGGCTACATTCTGTTTCATTCCTTTAGCATTGAACTATCAAACTCAGTAAACACCATGTCAGACTTAAAGGATTTGTGGGGACCAAACAGTGTCCTCGTAATCACCCGGTCCTCACAAAAAAAAATGTCTTATTAAAATGGTATTAACGATTTTATTTGAAAAAGAAAAAAATATGTCCTTATGGGTAGATTCAGGATACAGAAGCCATCATGTGAATTAGCTTCAGTAATCAGTATGTCAATGGCTGGTCCTCATAAAACTTTTTTTTTTTTTAAATAGAGGGGGAGTTTTTACGTGTGTTTGTGTGTTTTACTATTTTACTAGTTTTGCTAAAGGTTATGTTGATGTTTTATTGCTTTAATATGAAATGCATTTAAATAGAAGACAATTGAAAACAATTTGTATTATTATTATTATTATTATTATTATTATTATTATTATTATTATTATTATCATAACATTTTATAGTATAATATATCTGAATGCTGAATGTTTGCTTGCTATTTTGACCAAAGTAAAGAAAAAAAATAACCATGGGATACAACTTTTAAGTCGTTAACTGAAGTACAAATGCTAATCTCTTTCAGCTAACCTTAATTCTTCATGCTAGCTAGCAACAAGCGACCGCTAAACTTTCAGTGATGATTCCTCCGACTGAAATCTGAGGACTGTGTTACTTCCAACCTCCAGATTTTCGACCGTTTTTAATCTGCGATGCTTTAAAAAAAAGGAAGAAGTTAACTGGTTTGTTCAAACTTTAATTCTTGGCCAAAAACTCTACACAGAAACTTTGAGATTTTGCTGTCTGGAACGGATTCATCACATTTCTAAATAGATAAATTTTGTTTTTAAGTTTTATTTCAGGGACTTACAAAGATAAAGTCACTGAATGACCCGAGTAACTATTTTTTAATGAAGTTCATATCAGTTGTGAGGCTGAATTCGAGACAGTGTTGTTATAGACATAGAAGTTAGCACCTTAGTCAGTGTGTGTGTGTGTGTGTGTGTGTGTTGCCCTCCCCTGACAAATATCTCCTGCTCTCAGTCCTCAGAAATAAAACACCAGATGTGTTTGAACTCCGGTGAGATATTTATGGTTGGTGAGCAGCATCTTAACGTGTGTGTATGTGTGTGTGTGTATGTGTGTTTGTCTGTCTTTCTTCTTCTTTTTTTTTTTTTGTCCTCTTTCTGTGGTTGCCTCTTTGTTAAACCTCCTGGCTACTTTTTTCCCCCCTCTCTGTCTATATATTACCGTGGTTCCAGTAATCACGTAGCGTGTTTGCACAAGAGGATTGGTGTAGTCCGAGTCGTCGTCTGAGAACTGTGGGTTTCGCGGCATTTAAACGTATAACATATAATTTCAAGTTTTACTTTCTTACAAATATATAAACAATGTCATTGTTATTTGATGGCCAGGATTTCTTCAAGATGGTTGTGGGGAATTCTTTTTTGTTTTGTTTTGTTTTGGTTGATTTTAGACGTTTGTGAAGTGTATCGGAATAATTCCTCTCTCTCGCCTCAGCGGGCGAACAAACGGAGGAGCTGCTACTCCAAATATCATCCGTCAATGCCATGAGGAGTGATGTGGATTTGTTTCAGGCATGCCAGATGCCATTTTAGTGCCTCTGTGCTAGGTTTTTATCCCTGGCTTTAAGCTAGCTATGAGTGTACTTCATCAACGTTTAATCACAAGAAGAACATATGTACACAATCCCTAGAGGACCAGGAATTAAACAGATACATATTTACTATATATATATATATATATATATATATATATATATATATATATATATATATATATATATATATATATATATATATATATATGATCAGAGTATCATTTCTGGATTGTATGAACCTATGATTAAACATTTATATTTAAAAATAGGGGTGTGTATATTGAAGTTATGAAACTTCATAGCGATGGAGGGGAATATCAGGGATGTTATTAGCTTTGGGATTTTGTTGAATGATAATATTACTGCTAATACACAAAGTGTTGTATGGATTGTGGAGACTCACGTCATTAAATAGAGCAGTGATGGTCGATAAGATGATAAGCTACACAGATAAACATCTTGTGTCAGAGTGTGTCTCGATTTGGAGCACATTAGGCTTTAAAAATGAATACTGAAATTACACACATTGGTATTTAGACTTACACACTACTCAGACAAGTGCGAAGGGCGGGGTTTGCCAGACATAGAGGCGTGTCTACGTTCTCGGCGATTTTTTTCTCGGCGACTTTCTTGAGCTTAACTTGTGGGTTTGTATTTACGAGTAGGAAAGTCGTAATTACGAGGTCGGGTGCATTCAGGTACCTTGACATGGAGGTGAACCTTCTTTTGATTAATGACAAGGTGTTTTTAACGCTACTTCTTTACTTTTTTATATTTATAATCAATTCCTGAAGCCCCTCTAAACTTCATCATCATGTATTATATCATATTATCAATATTAGTGATACTGATACACCTCCAAATCTGGAAACACGGAAACGCTGAGCTCTAAGAAAGTCATCCAGAGTTTCCGTACTCGTAATTACGACATTGTGGTGGTGTTCAACTTGTAAATACAATCATTCTGACATGACACGAACGCACCATTACAGCCATTTTCTTCTGCAGAATCAGGAGTGATGAGCATCAGTGTCTTGTGAAATTTATGCCTAAGACTGTAAATACAGCAAAATAAATATTAATATATTAAATCCATCAATAGGACAGTAATAATTAATTAATTAATAGTAGTATCTATTCAACGTCCACAAAAAGTGTCCTTTTCATCACAGAAGACTTTAGAAAAAACGTATCTTAATCAGAGTCATGGCTCATCCTTAAGAACTGATTTATATTTGGATAAAATGATGAAATAACTTATTACGAATTATGAATTAACTTAATTATGAGTTCAGGTGTAAGTGTAGCAGATGAGGATTCAGTCAGCTTTTCCTTCAAACCACGGCCATGTTCCTTCATAGGAACATATTTAACGCCAAACATTTCTCAAAAATAGCAAATAAAAAGTGACGTTAAGTTGCCAGAACTTGAAAGACTTGAAATGATTCACATTTTGCATGCTATTTTTAAACACGAAATAGCAAGCTAATCCTAAAAGAATGCTCAAAATGATCTAGCTAGCTTGATGCGTGGAGGAACAACACGACACAGTATTAGCTAATCTCCAGCTACAGAACACATCATCGGAGTATGCAGGTGAATCAGTTGCCCAGCGAACGTTATTAAAACGCTTAGCGAGTATTGGATAAATCTAACAACGTTCCTAAAATAATGGACAGAAAGGTTTTGCTGTAAATATAGTTTGCATCACAAGGCTATTAGGACACGTTCTAACATTTCACAGTTACGCAAAAAGCAAAGTTTTTAAAATGTTACTGGTACAAAATCTTGCTGTAGAAATGTTATAATAGAAACGTATAATGTTTTACAGACCAAAACATTCGGAAAACGTTACGATCGTGTAACTGTGGGAGGATTTATGCTAATTAGCTGATCAAAAATGTGCCATGTTTGAGCAAAAAAAAAAAAGTGCATATGAAAGTCATATCTACAACGATACGTTATTGACACTTTGATAGCTTTGTCCATCAAGTAAGCCACACCCCTAATACACGATGATGATGTCATGGCAAAAGATCAACACACACATGATCAAGAGATGAAATTCTAATCAGATCACATCTTTTAGCTTTGATTTATTGTGCTAGTCTCGCACTATAAGATGAAGTGGTAGTGTTCTTCATGCTAGCTGCGGTCTGTGGTTCGGGGATTTGTAAGGTTCGACTGCTCAGCTTTTCCTCTTGGTACTCTAGGCTGTTCTTTATCCTCCTGGCGAAAATCTATTCTCCTTAAATACGTAAACAGTGTTTCAGAGATAAACACAGGTTTGTGTGTGACGCACTCACACGCTCCGGCTAGAGCATGCTGGGAAAGTGTGTGCAGGAAAAAGAGAAAGAGAAAGCTGTCAACAGATGACTCTCTCACACTTCGTTGGCACTTCTTTCTTTTTTTTCCTTGTCTTTTCTGTACTAGCTCCAAACGTTAGCTGGATCTCTTTGATGCCGGCCAGCTCCAGCTGAGGGACTGAAAAAACAAACACGCCCCACTGATATCGAGTGATGTGGCAGCATCCGTGTCACGACCACAACGAGACACACAGAGTGTGGTAAAGAGGTCTGTGTGTGTGTGTGTGTGTGTGTGTTGGAGAACAATAGTTCCACTCTGATCTCTTAATTAATGGAGAGCTTTCTCTGCCAGACCAGGTACTGCATTTTAATGCCTCCCATCTCTCACACTATAGCCTTCGCCAAAAGGCACCTTGTGACACTGCAAACTATTTTTTTCCCCTCTGTTCGTCTTGGATTCATTTCCCAGATAAAATTATTAGACCTTTAGGACAGGGTGTTTAATTGTTTATTATAATAGTGCATGAAAGCAATGTTTGGCTAATCTCTTTGAAAATTAAGTCTCAAAATAATTAGACTTTTTTTGTGGGAGAGTGTAGCTAAATTTTTTTTTTTTTTTTTTTTATCCTTGCAGCTGATTACATTAGGAATGGAGATATATGATGAAGATATTACATCACGATAATCGAGGGAGTAAATGATATATGAAATGTATTATGATACGGTATTTAGGCTCAAAAAGCACAGTAGTGATAAACTCAAATATAGAGCTTGTGGAAACTGAGATTGATTATTTCAGTCCAAATTAGCAAGAAAATGGAAAATGAGAGAGAAAAAAATCTGGATAAATTTTACACTTTCACAGATACAGTCTAGAAAAAAATTATGAACATCCAGCAAGTCCAGATTTTATAAAGAAATGTATATGTACAGAAAAGATTTCTAGAGACCTATTGTGAACTTAATAGTCCAGATTTATGTTTAAAACGAGACAAAATCACATCCGTATACAGACTTTGGTTTCTTTCCAGATTCTGGTGTAAATATTCCTCTTTTAGAACTGTGTGTCACTTTATAATCAGCCTGTTAATTGCAGCTCACTGGGATTCTTCAAATTCTGTGCGTGAAGCGCCCTGAAACCCATTTCTATACACATCTGTAGAATTAACACACTGATGAAAGAACCAACACCTTATTGCCCCCGCTGCAACAGCAGCTTTCATCATCCTGAAACTCCATCATTATTTACACAATACAAAGACTTAAAGCCTCCTCCCCAAAGCACACAACGTTCAAACGCAACTTATTAAACCCCTTCCACATTTTCCCCTCTTTTTTGAGTGTTTGCAAGTGTGATCCAACTGTTTGTAATTCTCTCCGCAGCACGGCTCTTTAGCGGAAGCTACGTGTTGAATGCGGAGACACCAAAAAAAGCGCTCTTTATAAGGGAACAGAGAGAGAGAGAGAGAGAGGGAGAGAGATGAGGTGATCTATAGTGTCCATGGGTATTGCTTATGCTATTCAGTTATGCGCTCAAACGCCCCTTGATACTTTTTTTGTTGTTTGGTGGAACGATCAATTATCGGACGGTTGGTGATAATAGTGAATGATGGGCGTGCGCGCTCCCGCGCTTGTATAGACGAGCAATTGACTTGGCGAGAGTGCGCATCCAGAGTTTACTGCCCTCTCATTTTGCTTGCTACCTGTGCTAAATAAATAAATAAATAAATAAATAAATAAATAAATAAATAAAATCTAAAATGCGCATTTACAATTTTATTGTTAAATCCATAAAACAAAAGAAAAATAGATATTTTACACACTTAAATAAAATCTGTTTATATATTATCTCCCTTCAAAAATAGGCGACACGAGTTGGGAGCCAGTGTTTTGTTTTTTATTCACCACTCTCACCCCCCTCACCCCAACACACTCACACACACAAACACAGTCTCTCTCTCTCTCTCTCTCTCTCTCACACACACACACACACATACACACACACCTGCAACTCAGCCCCAGACTGGGCTCCACGTTTCTGTGCACGAGCTCGGGAATTTCATTGAGAATGTCTCGCGCTCGGCGGAGCTGCGAGTCGCAGGGTTTCCGTGAGCGCAGCACCGGAGAGATAGATGAGAGCTGTGTGCTCATCTCTACACTCATCCCGGCTTCTAAACGGAAATGAAATTGAGCGAAAATAATAAGTTTTACAGCCAAGACTTGTTTAAAATATAGAGACACACCCTAATTATGTTTAGAAAATACTGAAAGCATGATAGCCCACACTTTTTTTATTTTTTATTTTTTAATGCTTTCCAGGCATGTTACAGATAAATATTTTAAGCATTTTAACACACTAGATGACTGTTTCTCATTTCTAAATTTAATATGTATATATATATATATATATATATATATATATATATATATATATATATATATATATATATATATAAACGTATATATATATATATATAGATAGATAGATATAGATATATATAGATATATATATAATGAAAATAACGTGAAGCAACCTAATCAAGGGTGTGTTAAGGATAAGTAGGATATTGATTTCTGCGCGGTGTGTCAGCTTGCTCCAAACAAAAAGTCCGTCTGTTTCTGCAGCTTCTCCCCCTGTGTCTTTATTCCTCTTTTCTTTCATTAATAAGTAAAAAAGAGACGCCCTCAGTACAGAGAGCTGACTCTCTGGAAGACCTGATCCATCTCGCCCCGCAGCACCTCGTTAAATATTCAGAGAAAAATAATGGCATCCGAGGCATCACCTATAGTAACATTATTATCTTCATTTCTCAAAATCAGCCGGACTGATGGCTTCGTTTGTCTTGTCCTGGACATAAATCACCCGCTGTACAGCCAACTCTCATCCTTAAAACTCTTCCCGCATTTAATGAAATCAATCCTGTGTCCCAGACTAATGATTATAATAATAATAATAATAATAATAATAATAATAATAATAATAATAATAATAATAATAATAATAATAATTATTATTATTATTATTATTATTATTATTATTATTATTATTATTATTATTATTCCCTGAAGTTTCTCCGCTCTCTTTAGACGGCAGATAAGATACGAAACACCGTGATATTTCAAATAATCATAATTATTTTCATTTACATGTATAAATGAGTTTTGTATCGCTGTCATTTTGAACTGTCGGGTTGAGCTTCTAAGGCGGTATTCTATACAATTGAAACTAAACAAATACAAGCGGCCTCACAAAATAAATCAATTTTTAAAATTTAATCCAAATCAGGAGCACGTCTATGGATAAAATTTTCTTCCTGTCATGTAAAAAAAATTATAAAATAAATATATAACAAGAATATTACTAACGGGTTTTCTTTTAGGGAAAAGCGAGCAGGACAATCAGTTAGTCGACATTTCTACATTCGACTTTTTTTGCACTGAAACCATTTCACCTCCTGTCTCTGATCTGTCACTCTCTGTGTGACATTAAATAAGCGTGTCGCTGTTGCCTCAGAGACTCTCCGGGCACGGGTTGAAAGAAAACAAACCGAAGGGGGAAAAAACGCTTTCTGATATCATTTTGCCCTAGATGGCACGCATTCAAACAGTTGTGGAGAAGCGCACAAGGTACAGACGCAAGTCACTGTGCGCGCGTGCGTGTGTGTGTGTGTGAGAGAGAGAGAGAGAGAGAGAGGGAGAGAGATAGAGAGAGCGAGAGAGAGAGAGAGCTACGTATGATGGAGCACAGCACTGACCAATCAGATAGCAGATGGGCCGGGCTCATGATTTCTCACAGTCCCAACAAGGGCCCTTAAAGTTTGTTTGTTGGCTGAACGCGACGCGTGATGAAAACGCGTTACTCATCCCCGCTCGACGATAATCGACCCGGTCTGATTTGAGGATATTCGACACGATCTCCGGACTCCTGACGCCGTGACGCACGCAAACCCATTTACCGACCTACTGTTTTTTCCCTTTACTCTCTCTCTCTCTCTCTCATACACACGCACACACACACATACGCACACACACTCACTCACTCCTCGTCTTGAGGATCAAGCGAGTTTAGGTACAAGCGGCGAGTTCATGCACCAGGACTGTATGTTGATATAGAAAGGAGGAGAAAACGTGAGAAATTGAAGCAACAGCAACAAAAAAAAAAAGAAAAGATCAGAAAAGAAAAAGAGGAGCGCGGATGTTTTGCTGCTGGTTCGCTTTCTTATTACGGGACACTTGAACTGAACTGAAACTTGAACGCGTGCGCAAAACCCAGCGGCAGAAGAGACAACTTGTTTGCTACACATGGGCCAGAAATTGACATTCCTGCAGTGTTGAGATAAAGCTTTTAACGTGTTCACCAGCTGGTTACTTTAAAAAAAAAAAAGGGTTAAACTGCGTCTGAAGAGAGTTGGGGCAAAAAAGAAAAAGAGAGAGAGAGAGAGAAAAAAATCCAGCCTTTCTTCCACACTCGAATCGACTCATTGGGTGGGAGCAGCCGGAGAGACAAGAGTCCCCAGCAAATCAGCGGCTAATTGATTAAAGAGACTTCATTTGAATAGGGGGAGGCTGGCGAGGTGCCAATCGCCTTTCAAACACACCCATCCCTCCCCCTCACCCCCTTCTCTCTCTCTCTCTCCTTCCCTCTCTCTCTCTCTCCCCCTTGCCTTCGCCGTATGATTAATTGTGAGGCATTATTGATAATCATAACGGGACACATGCGCGCTGGATGGGCTCCGTGTCCGTGATTTCTGGGAAGTTTTTTGGAGCGATTGTTTTTTGAGTGGCCCATGCGTGAGACAGCATGTCGCGGAGGAAGCAAGCGAAGCCGCAGCATTTCCAGTCCGAGCCGCAGCCGGCAGTGAGCGAGCACGATGGTGAGTCCCGGAGATGCCAAGCTTTCCAAGCTCTCTTTTCCAAAACTACTAACTAATTCCTAATTTCTCACTTTCTTTCTCTGCATTTCTGCTTTTCTCCTTCCTCCTCCGCAGCCCGAGCGCCCTTTCTATCTCAGCTCTCTCTCTATATATATATATCTATCACAGCAGAAATAGACAGAAGGGATGTTTAGAAGAAGAGGAAGCTAACTAAAGCTAAAACTGCTTTATTATATATTCTATACGCGTAAGCACAAGACCTACTCTATTTCCTTAATAGACTTGATTTGTTAAAGCTCTCCAAAAGTTTAAGCCAGGCTTCTTTATAAACACGCAAGCACAAAAAAAGTTTTCTGTTTAATTTATTTTCTAACTCTTAATGTTTTTTTTTTTATCCAGCCGTAGATATTTGTAATCACCATTGCAGCCGTGTTATGTGATTATAACTAAATATTATGTGATTTATCAGGATATCAAAATAACCGTGAGTCTTATATATGTATAGAGAGAGAGAGAGAGACAAGCATTAACTTTTTAATCTTCACTATCGCTTGTTTTTTACCATTAAAAGCTGCGACGCCTTGTTTATTAGAATAAAGAATTGACCAAATCTATGTTTTTTTATTGTTTTCATCTTTACGCACCGGATTGAGGACCGTTTTGTTACGACCCACAGACGTTTGGAGTCTTTTTTATCCCCCTCTCCCATCCTCCGTTATATGCTTATGGAGCACTAAATACATCCAGCACTACGGAAACTCACACACGCGGGTTTTTTTCTTTCTTTCTTTCTTTCTTTCTTTCTTTTTTTTTAACGACTTGACTTTAGGCCTAATTTTGTCACAAACTTAGTCGTGAGTCACTTATTTATTAGTTGCATTCCTCGTGGTGTGTTGTGCACACGGTCCAAAATGCAAAGCAAGCAAATTTGCCTCTTCTTTTTTTTATTATGATCACCGTTTTTTGATCGATATGAAATGGATAAAAATGTCAAAAGTTCGTTTTTGCTTCTCACCCAGACTGTTTAGATTTGACCACGCAAAAGCGATTAACGGGATTTTTGACACCATATCTCCCCCCCAAAAAAGTAGTTATGTATGTAGTTATGATTATTTTCACTTTGTCATAATATGTATATTTTATGCGTTTAAAATATCAGCCAAGGCTTTCAATATATACCGGTTTGGGTTGCATCAAGCGTAAGGTCGTTGTAATTTTATCCTCATATCGCGTAACGTGGAGCGTCTGGAAAACAGAGAGAGAGATAGAGAGAGAGAGAGAGAAAAAAAAAACAAATCAGAAGCGCAAAAAAATGCCAGGCTCGAATAAAGTCTTGCTGTTCCGATTTTTTCGGCAACACTTTAAGAAACGTGCTTTTTTTGCGTATTACAATGTGCATGACAATGTGCATTTATAGTGTTATTTACTGAAAGTGTAGGTCACCCATCAACATGAGACATAAATGTAATACTACACACAATTTTAAGAGAGCATTTTGCAGCTATTATTATTATTATTATTATTATTATTATTATTATTTTAGACTGAGGCAGGAGGTAGATTCTTTACCCCCCTTTTCTTGTAAAGATGATAATAATTAGACGTTCTTGTCTTTAGGATAATCTTAAGTTATTTTAAAGTGCGCACTTCAAAGCATGCACGAGGCTCATTTGAGGTCTAAAACAGCGTTTAGCGCGCATTAACATTTCTTCCATAAAGTGGCCTATTTATGGCTTAAAAGTGTTATCTGGCGGAATAGGTCCATCTCTGTCCACTTTTCGGCGTTTGATATCAGGTTTCGTTTTGCTGATTTTGAAAGGAGGCTTTGATGCGATAAGGGTTTTAGTTTCTTGTATCGAAGCTCGAGTAATTTTCTACGCAATTGGGATTTTTTATTCGATTTTCCCTATTGCTTCCAAATGCTACGTATGGTGACATGCCAAAAACAGAGAGAGAGAGAGAGAGAGAGAGAGAGAAGTTTTCCTACAGGCTGTGAGAAACTTGAAAAGCTTTTCCTTTGGACGTTGTCCTCTTAATGCTCGTCAGATGATTTCCTGAAATCTTCCGACATGACATTTTTCTTTTTGTCATTTAAAAAACAATACAACAAGGCAGGAAGAAGTGATGCAATACTTGCAATATTTACACCACCTAAGTTTCATTTTTCTCCGCTCCAGTGCAGTGATAAAGCAGAGATAAGTAAGCCGATATGAATACACATTTATGACACTAGTTGATCCTTTCTTTCTTTCTTTTTTTCCGTGAAATGAAAATATTGTTTATAGCGCATCATTTATCCCTTTTGTTTTAAAACTAAGTTTCAAAATTTGACAGAGCTCATGCACACGCGCACACACACATACACACACATGCATACACACAAACACACAGACCGCTTTTCTATTAATAATAATAGTTTTTGTTTACTAATTCACCTTTCAGTACAGGATGTAAAAGCGCTAAGGTTATTATTATTATTATTATTATTATTATTATTATTATTATTATTATTATTATTATTATTATTATTATTACTACAGACTTTACAAAAGCAACTTTACACGTGTTTTGGTCGGTGCAAGAAACAGCACAGAAATCTGACGAATAAATAAATTAAGAGCGCATCTTAAGACCATGGCGGATTTGCGTGCGAAGATGAGTCAAAGCTGCAGTTTTGCCCAGAATTTCCAAAAAAAATAACGTCAAGAGCAGAATTAAATTAAATAAGGAAATGAATGGCAACGTTTGTTATTCTGTGTCAGATGACCGAGCAGAGCATTTTGCAAGTCAAAATGCATAACCTGTTGGCTTCCCTGCACATGATGCACCTAATTTTGCATTACTTAGGCCCACTTAGAAACTTCTTTCCATTCCCATTATGTAAAACACGCTCTGATGAACTTCTGGGTGGAAAATGGAGGCCTGGGTGTTGTCAAACCCGGTCATGATGGAGGCTACACTGAGAACGGTATATGGCGGAGAAGTGGAAGGAAGGCGCTTCTCTGTCCCCGTTGGCCCGTCACCGAGGGTGGGATGTGAAGCTGTTTTAACCTTTGCCAGCCTCCCTCTGTGATGAGGTGAGGAGAGATCAGGTCACAGCGTGTCCTCATGTACTGCATCACTGACCCCTAGAGAGCCTGTTTAAAGAGAGCATAGCAGGAACTGCTGCTTTACTGGGAGGGGGGTATGAATGTGGCTGTTTTCCCTTTTCACCCCAGCAAACATACTTCCCACCCAAAGAGAAGTTCGGATACTGCGAGAGCTCACCCCGGCTTATACCGACACACGCAGAAACAAATAGCACTGAATATGCAGGGATTTGGTCGCTTGTCCTTTTTTCGGCCATTATTTCTATAGTCGAAGTTTTGGAAGTGGCCTTGAGGGCCTGGCTTTGCTTTGTTAAGTCCCCTCTCACACCCCTCCTGTTTTAAAGCATGTCCCTAATGCACAGGCCAAGCAAAGCTGACCATAGGAGAAGAGCTTTACCCCATCTAGTGTTCATAGAGACATTTCCTAAAGGCTGAAAAAGAGAGAGGGGGTATGGGAGGGATGGGAGAAGGGTGGGAAGGACAGAGGCAGAGAGAAATGAAGAGGTGAACAGTAAGTCGCTCTTCGAAAGTAGTCTGACGCTGGAAGAAGAGCAAAACAACGTAGGCAATGCTGCATTTCTTACTTCTTATTCATTTTTTTTTTCATTTCAAAACCACTCTTTCTGCTTCTGAGGTATTTCCTGATTGTCTTGGTTTGCTCAGAGCATGTGCTTGATGGATCTCGGTAGCATGTTGAGAACCCAAATCCACAGCTCTGTGAAGTTGGGATCTCATTAGAACTAGTGCTTCATTTCGGCTTGACGCACTAATCCTCCACTCGACTCCCATCTCGAACCTGCTGCAAGCTTTTTCTTTCTTTCTTTCTTTCTTTCTTTCTTTCTTTCTTTCTTTCTTTTTGTTCAGACTATCTCTTCGCTTCTGCAAAGCATGCACGGTGAAGTCTATCTGCTGCTTGGTATTTCTTCTAGATAGAACTAATCAGGATATTCAAAAATCGAATTATATTCTAATGAATTTATTCGGTTTATTCGATTTGCAAATTGTATGGACGTCATAGCCACAGATTTTGTGTAGAAATCTGTGTAAATGCCAAACACTTTATAAAGTCTGGTGATGTCATAGGCAATTTTTTATAGAAATGTGATACTTTTTTTATTTTTTTGGCTGTTTTTCAAAAGCCAAATGTTTTGTCCATACTAATTCCGGCATACATATAAATCTGCTTTTTTTCAGAAATGTATTTAATGAACTATTTCATTAATGATAATTTTTAAAAAAAATATATATATATATAAAAACTCAAGTCAGCATTTTATGTTCTACACAAATATTATATGTCACAGACTTTGTGCAAATGTATTTTATTTACTTAATGATCATTGCAACTTGTTGCATAGATAATGCATTCAAAGTAAAACTAAAATAAGAAAAGCAGCATATTTATTTCAAATAGTAATATAATTTTTTATAACTTTATACACCGCTCACACTTTTACTGCTCGGCATGTAGGTGCTTTTGAGGCTTGCACTTAAAGTAATGCACACAGATTAACTGAAAAGCTTTACCATAAACCATTTGCTATTCCTGTTTAATCTCCTCCCCTTCCCCCTCGACTAAATGAAACCCTCTTTTTTCTCCTCATTAGCCACACCTAAACCTTTTCTGTTATAATATTAAAAACTTTTCATCATAAAGTTGACTTTTCCCGTCTGGTGGGCACGGAGGTGGTGTGAGGCACGGCTTTGGTGTCATGGCAACTTTAGCGTTATCTGATGTTCCAGCACAGAGAAACACTGAGGGAGGATAATCCGTGAATTAAAGAGGATCTGTTCTAGAAACTGCCGTGATGAGCGGGCTAGACCCTCGCCCCCTCGGTCCTGCTCCGACGCTCCCATGCTGGGGAACAATGGGGAGCCGTCCTGTCTCCCGGCAGGGCCGGGACACACTTCTGCAGGGGTTTCATTTGCAAATGAATCCCCACACTGATGAAAATGTAGAGGGCAAAGCCTCACAATGAAAGGGATTCATAGAAAATTGCAATTTGTAAATCAACTTGTATGTAAAACAGCAAGATTTTTTGAAGGATACAAAGGACGGGTTGGGTGAGAAAAAAAGAGAGAGAGTGAGAGAGAGGGAAAAAGATGGAAGTCTGGAGGGAGGCCACAGTCTCATAGGGGGTGAGCGAGGGCCAGAAAAGTATCTGAAAAGTATTTCTCGCTGCTTTGAAAAAATGTTTATCGCATCTTAAAAATACACAAAACCCTTTTCTCATTATTGTTTTTTTTTATATTATAAAAATGACATTTTTCAAATTGCAATTTTTATTGCAATCCTAAGTACAGTGATACTTCACTAATTTCGCTGCATTTATTTAAAAAGAATATATAGAGAAACACAAAACATCTACACAATCGCAATCTTTCCCCCGAAGACAAAACACCATACTCTATGCAGTTGAAATTATTTTTATTAAATGAAATCATTTAGATTTCTATTGTATATTTTTTGTACTGAATTTCTAGTACAAGTGAAAGCGCAAATCTTAAAAGGGATAAAGTATTTATTTTTGTAACTTCTCATTCTAGCTTTTGGTGGTGGCTGCAGCGAGTACAGGGAGGCTATACCGAATGCCGATGGACTCGCTAATGCCTGTCAGGGCCCTGATTGCAGGCTGCCTGGATACAAATTAGTTTAGTGACAGGGATAACCTGTCCAAGAAGCACAGGGCTGGTTGAAAATGAGCAAAGTTAACAGCAAATTGAAAGTCTAATAAGTCCTTCAAATGGTTGATTTGCACCTAGTGGACATGTAAGCTTTGAGGAGTATGAAATATTGGAAATCAATGTCTCTCTATGAAATTTCATTAGGCCCCAATGTCCTCAGTTCATAGTATTTTATGTTTTGATGGATTGTCTGAAGAAAATGATTACCTAAGCTGGTAGGATTGAGGGGATTCGGTTACAATTCACACATCTTTCAGAGCTCACTGTTAGAACTCAGCAATATTTTTTTTAAGTATTATTAATCTCACTTATTCGCTTGTCATTTTTCACGTCGCTCATCTGTGGAGTTTTTTTTTTTGTTGTTGTTTGTCAAATCAAATGTGCCTGGGCTTTATTGTTCCTTTGGTAATTTTTTTTTTAAAACGTATAAACAGGATAAATGTTAAACTGATTAACAGAAGATTAACCACAAAAGAATTGAAGAGATAAAGCTGCTTCTTCAGCTGCAAAACATTTCTAATCACTAATCCCCTTGTTCTCTCTCTCTTTCTCTCTCTCTCTCTCTCTCTCTCCCTCTCTGTGTCCTCCCTCTCTCTTTTCTTTTCAGGGGACACAGAGCCCAGGCTGGATGACCCCCCTTGCAAGGATTCGGGTGCCCATGTCTGTGGCAGATGCTGTGCGGAGTTCTTTGAACTGTCGGATCTTGAACAACACCAGAAGAATTGCACTAAGAATCAATTAGTTCTGATAGTGAATGAGAATCCTGTGTCTCCTTCCGGAACTTTCTCTCCAGGCTCTTCTCCCCATAATCCTGACGAGCAGGTGAATGACACGACTAATAACACAGATCAAGTGGAGTGTGCTGACCTTTTAGACCATAACTCACTGGATAAAGAAGAAGCCATGGATATGGATGTGTCTGCAATCTCTGTTAGCCATGACGATGGAAGTGGACACATGGAGGAAAGCAGCCCCATCGACGGCAGCAGCGAAGGAAGCCAAGGCGGTAGGGGTAGTACTGGATCCAACCTGGGCAGCTCTGCTATCTCAGCCTCACTACCTCAGCTTGATAATCTGACAGAACTGGGAAACTTCTCTGTGATGAACAGCAATGTGATCATCGAAAATCTCCAGAGCACCAAAGTGGCAGTAGCCCAGTTCTCTCAGGAGACGAGATCAGCAGGAGGCCAGAGGATTGCAGTGCCTGCTCTCATGGAGCAACTTCTGGCCCTGCAACAGCAGCAGATTCACCAGTTGCAGCTAATAGAGCAGATTCGTCATCAAATCCTATTGCTGGCATCCCAGTCCCCTGAGCTAAAGGTGCCACCCAATTCCTCCCCCGGGACTCTGGCTTCATCTACCAACCCACTAACCACACTCAGTTCTCATCTGTCCCAGCAGCTAGCAGCTGCAGCAGGGCTAGCACAGAGTCTAGCCAGCCAGTCTGCTAGCATTAGTAGTCTGAAGCAGATAGCTAGTGCAGCACAGCTACCTCAAAGCAACTCTGGAATGGGAGAGTCATCGCAGAGTATGGGAGCACTAGGGACAGCTGTGGTGAATACACAAACATCAGATAAGAGGGTCGGATATGCTGGAAGTCTCCATTCCCAGCTAGGAACCCCCTCACTGGCAAAGTCATCTGCACCATCCTTTGGGATTGGTAGTCTGCTGAATCCTGTGGCTAACTCACTTCTACCTCAGCCCCCACCAGGAAATCCAATGTTCTCCAGTGCTCTTCCGAGTGTTGGAACCACAGTGGAGGATCTCAATTCACTCGCAGCATTAGCCCAACAAAGGAAAAACAAGCAACCCAGTGTCTCTTCCTTTGAACCTAAGAGCAGCTCAGAGGAGGCATTCTTCAAACATAAATGCAGGTTTTGTGCCAAGGTGTTTGGTAGTGACAGTGCCTTGCAGATCCACTTGCGCTCGCATACAGGAGAGAGGCCATACAAATGCAACATCTGTGGCAACCGCTTTTCAACTCGTGGCAATTTGAAGGTTCACTTTCAACGTCATAAAGAGAAGTATCCGCATATCCAGATGAACCCGTACCCAGTTCCAGAGCATTTGGACAATATTCCAACCAGCACTGGAATTCCATATGGCATGTCAATGGCACCAGAGAAGCCAGTCACTAGTTGGCTAGATAGTAAGCCTGTTTTATCTACACTGAGCTCATCAGTTGGCATGTTGCTCCCACCCACTATACCAAGCCTACCCCCATTCATTAAGAAAGAGGAGAATCATTCTGTGGCCATTACAAGCCCTTCCCATTCAGCTAAGAGTGACTCAGGTCCAGCAGAACCTTCCACAAAAAGCAGCGATGGCGTGTCAGAAGAAGGTGATGTTGCAACCTTGCCTACCTCAAATGGGAAAACTGAAGAAAGTAGCCAGCCTTCTAGCTTCACAACAAACACAATCTCTGTGAGAGAGAGCAAGATAGAGTACACTACTTCCAACAGCCCTCCTATGTCTACCAACCCACTGATGCCCCTGATGTCAGAGCAGTTTAAGGCTAAGTTCCCGTTTGGAGGACTCCTTGATCCCTTGCAAGGTTCAGAAACTTCAAAACTTCAGCAATTAGTAGAAAATATTGACAGGAAAGTGACAGACCCCAATGAGTGTGTCATCTGCCACCGAGTTCTCAGCTGTCAGAGTGCACTGAAAATGCATTATCGTACTCATACCGGGGAGCGGCCCTTTAAGTGCAAAATCTGCGGCCGTGCCTTTACCACTAAGGGCAACCTGAAGACCCACTACAGCGTACATCGTGCCATGCCGCCACTGAGGGTGCAGCACTCTTGTCCCATCTGCCAGAAGAAGTTCACAAATGCTGTTGTCTTACAGCAGCACATCCGCATGCACATGGGCGGGCAGATTCCCAACACCCCTCTCCATGACAGCTACCCAGAGTCTATGGGCTCTGACGCTGGCTCATTTGAAGAGAGAAATTTTGATGACTTAGACAATTTCTCAGATGACAACATGGAGGGAATTGAAGATGGTCCAGATAGCAGCGTTGCAGACACACCCAAATCAGTTGATGCATCCCAAGACAGCCTGTGTTCTTCGCCTATGCCACAGGAGCAATCGGGTGTTGACCATCAGGATAAGAACTCACCCCAGGGGCTGATGGAAGACTCACAGTTAAACAGAGCTAAAACAACAGATGGCTCATTTGAAGGTGATCACTTCACTAATGATTCCTCATCACCAGGAGGCGATGTGGAGAGCCAAAGTGCAGGAAGTCCAGCTGTCTCTGAATCTACCTCCTCCATGCAAGCTCCATCACCTTCAAGTGGTTTTAACCAGCAGCGCAAATCCCCCAGTCTGGAGGATCGTCAACAGAGGGCACTATCACTGGAGCACATAAGTGCAGGCCTCATGCAATCCCATTCCTCAGGTCTAGGGGCTCTTGACCTAACTTCCATGAACCCTTCTAAAGACCCTCTTGGCATGCTCTTCCCCTTTCGTGAGCGAGGCACTTCTAAGAACACATCATGTGACATTTGTGGAAAGACATTTGCCTGTCAGAGTGCCTTGGACATCCATTACCGAAGCCATACCAAAGAAAGACCTTTCATTTGCACAGCCTGCAACCGGGGCTTCTCCACCAAGGGTAATCTAAAGCAACACATGCTGACCCACCAAATGAGAGATCTGCCCTCCCAGCTCTTTGAACCCAGCACCAGCCTGGCATCCAGCCCTACCCCAACTCTGCTTTCTGTTGGATCTTTGCCCTCCTTGATTAAGGCTGAAAACGGTTTCCTCCATGCTCCTCAACCTGAGAGCAAAGAACTTCCTTCGAGCATAGTGACCTCTTCCGCTTCTACGTCTCCAGTGCTTTCAGCTGCACCTCCAAGACGGACACCCAAGCAGCACCATTGCCACACATGTGGGAAGATGTTCTCCTCTTCTAGTGCTCTACAGATCCACGAGAGGACCCACACTGGGGAGAAGCCCTTTGCTTGCACCATCTGTGGACGTGCATTCACCACTAAAGGAAATCTCAAGGTAATTACTTCTCTAGTAAATCATGCAAATAAAAAAAATATAGTGCTTTCCTGCCCCTTTTGTCCAGTTAGTCTCTAAGAAACAACATGAAATTGGTCTCTAAAGTTTTGCAAAAATCATGTCCTTAGGTTTATTTTTGGAAGTGTTCTAAATTTTTCGCTTATTAAGGCACTGTCATTGTGCACTAATGAAAAAGGTAGAGAGAAAGAACACCTCGGCGGCGCTGAAATAAAGGTGTACAAGTGGAAAGGTTGAGTCACCCATTAATATGAATATTGGGCAGAAACCTGAGAGTGTGACTGATGGAGCACAGCCAGGAACGCTTCACTTAACAGGCTTTAACTACAGTTACCAGCGGCAACCATCCTGAGCTGCTGCATGCTCAGTATTTTTCCAGAATTTATCTTGTGAAAAACGTGAGATTCCCTTTGATCATGAAGGGAGAGGGCCCCCACTCACAGATAAACAGGAACTCGGGGAGTTTATGTGGGCATGTGTGATCGCACCAGTCGCCTGTAAAGAATTGAGGAAACCTGACACACCGCCAGCTTAATTTTCAGGAAGCAATGTAAATGTCTAACTAGATACGAATCCCCCCTCCTAATAAATCAGTAATTATGGTGTATTCATTAAGAGAAGTAAAAGACCTGAAGGTGCATTTCACAGTACTTCATTAGTGAAGGCCTTGCATCAAATATTTATTTACTTGTCTTTCAGAAGCAATTTTCATGTCCGGTTTGAAAGAGTGAGTCATGCTAAAGCCTGATCATTTCCCACCGTAGAACAATATGGGAAACTAACGGCAAATTTGAGGCGTGTCCTTTACTTTTTTCGAATGCTTTGAGTTTGCCACAGGCTCTGAAGAATGAAGCAAAAATAGGATGGCTGTGGAAAAAAATTCAAATTGGTATCATGTGTTTGTTAACCATGCTGTATGTAGGACCTGAAAAGTATCAGCTAAGGTTATTATAGCTCGTGTATCAGGTTTAAATCAGAAGCCTGAAGAGCAAATCAGGGGTATATGCCACATTTAGTAGTGGCCAGTGCGATAGGAAAGGACACTGCAATTTATCTAAGACGTGACTTGTTCTCAAGAGGTTTGGTGTGTGTCTAGAGTAGTGTAGTGTTTATAAAAATGTATTAGATTAGTCTTACCCTAAAAGCTAGACCTCAGTGGCTGCTTTCTGAGAGCCTATTCTAAACACTAGCAAATTAGTTATATTTTATTTTTCCATTGCATCATTTCATGAACTCATTTTTTATGTGAGGACAAATCTGTAAACGTTACTGACTATTTTCTTATTCTGTTTGTGTGTGTGTGTGTTTAGGTGCATATGGGTACTCACATGTGGAACAGTGCCCCAGCGAGACGAGGACGAAGGCTCTCTGTAGATGGCCCTATGGCCTTCCTGGGCACGAACCCAGTCAAGTTCCCCGAGCTCTTTCAGAAAGACTTATCCAGCAGGGTAGGCAATGGAGACCCTGCTAGCTTCTGGAACCAGTACGCTGCCGCCTTCTCTAACGGCTTAGCGATGAAGACCAACGAGATATCTGTGATCCAGAACGGAGGCTTGCCACCTTCGCTGTCTGGAAGCGTGGGTAACGGAGGCAGTTCTCCCATCGGCGGCCTGACAGGCAGCATGGACAAGCTGCATAACTCAGAGTCTAATGCAGCACTAGCTGGCCTCGAGAAAATGGCCAACACGGAAAACGGCACTCACTTCCGCTTCACTCGTTTTATGGAGGACAACAAGGAGATTGTCACTAACTAAAGGACAAGCAGCGCTTCTATGGTACAAGCTGATCCACACGAACACAAACACTTGCGAGACATGTACTCACATGCACAACAGGAGAACAAGTGCAAGAAAAAGATTGAGACTTTCGTTACAGAAGAGAACTTGCTTTTTGTACAATGTACAACATGTTAATGTTTTACAAAGCTTATTTATTAGTGATTATAACCTTGCTCGAAAATCGAAGTGGAAACATTAACAATTACTTACGTCTTTTGTTCTGTTTTACCACCAGAACGGAGCTGTGTGATTGTGTAAAAGTGTGCTTTTGAAACTTTTAGCATTTCTGGATAGATAACCTTTTACGTTAGTATTAAATTATTTCTATCTGTAGTATGTATAACAAAACTGTTCATGTTTGTGATGCATTAGAGCTTGAATACGCAAAAGCAAAAGACTGTAAATAATGTACACTGATCTGTGCTAGATGGTTTACCAGCTGTGTATTAACTCCCCCCCCCTCGTTAAAAAATAGCCTATGATTTTTTTTTTCCCCTTCCCATCAGGCAGAGGACACAAGAGATAGGTCTATTATAAAACTTTTATTTAAGTAAAAAACGAAGTAAGCATAACTACATCTCAGCTGTTTTTAGAAATTAATCCTTGTTTTCAGTGTTTATTGTATTGTGGTTTTTTCCCCACTTTCTCACCTTCTTTGTTTAGTTTTATTTCCTTTATTTCTTGTTGCTATACACTACAAAGCTTTGAAAAGCTTAATTGTTACATGAGCAAACACAAAAAGGAAGGTCTACATGGTTTATACCTGAGAAAGAAATTAAATGCATTCTGTCCGTTATACCTGTTGAAGTAAACATGAGCTGGTTTTCCACATCTTCATCTGCTGTTAAGTGCAAAAAGCTTGCCGGGTTCCATGTGTACATATATGTCTGACTGGGAACAGAAAAAAAAACTCTCCCAACATCTACAACAACAACAAATGTGTAAATAACATTGCTTAAAAGATATCCACTCGGCCAGGTGGCAATGCATAGTGTTTTTATAAATATAAAGATGTATATTAGGTTTGAAAACCGTTGGACTGTTACATGCACTTTCTTGGAAAGGTGGAAAATCTTTCAAGGGTCCAGTTTCTCTATAGTTTAATACCTGCTAACTAACTATGATACTGTTATTCCTTATTCTAATAATCAAATACATCTGATTTTGTTTTCCTTTTCCTGTTTTTTTCAAAAGGAACAATGTGTGAGCGCTTCTTTTTCTTCTTCTCCTCCTCCTTCTTCTTTTTAATTAACAACTAATTCGTTTCTTAGATTGATTATTAGACTCATAGTACTGTTTGTCTAGCGTTTTCACGTTTTCTCGTTGGCGCTTGAATGCACCGGATTTAATGTGGCGCACCTTTAGTGTTCTCTAAAGCAGCTGCATTAGCATCGACTCTCACCCCATGATCTGTTTGGATGGAAATGCAATTTAGTGAGAACTGGACAGCCTATGGCCATTAAAAACCATACCGCAGCGCAAGTCCGATTTCAGTTCATCATTGGGCCGGTTGTCAGGCCTCTGAATCTTTAATTAAAGCATCGATCGCCTCGGCAGCTCCTGTCTCTCTGCGTTTGTGTGGATGGCTGCGATTGATCAGACCTGCCTATCTCGTTAAAGGGGAAACTTTTTATATATTTCCTTGTCTAGGGTGAGTAATGAAGGGTTTTTCTTTTCTTTCCGTAAAGCTTCAACGAAATTTAAGTTCATGCCCAGCTTACCGAGCTACATATAGACTTATGATCTGTAGCGTTAACTTAATACCAGGCTATAATTTGACTAAAATTGCGAAATAAAATGTTGAATCCCTCAGGGCTGTCTACAAAGAAATTGATCTTACTTAATTACTTTTTTTTCCCCTCTCTCTCTTTCTCAGAGGAACTTTATGTCCTTTTCAGACCAGAGTGGATTATAAAAGTGCCAGGATATTTCACCATAGACTATTTTATAATTATATGTGAAATTTCTGCGCCGTTTCGGAAAGATGCTACCGAAAATAACTTTATTATCCATGGATTTTGTCTATTTATTTATTTATTTATTTATTTACTTATTTATTTATTTGGAGAATTGTGTGTGGCTTCACACAATTCCTACAGCACAAACACGCATACACACATATGAAGACATGAATTAATAATAATCAAAACATTTAGCGAGCCTTTATTTATATCACGTGCTTCAATCACATGTTCTAAAATACCGTAAGCAGGTTAAACAGATTAAATCAGGACAAAAAAAAAGAGAAGACAAGTGTCACCGACGGATGACGGATATCCAGTCCGTTCATCTGAAGCGATGCTTTCTCTTTTATCTCTCTCTCTCTCTCTCTCTCTCTCTTTTCTTTTCTTTTCTTTTCCCACCAGCTGCCTTTAATTTAACACCTCGTTGCACTTCCGGCAGCGCGGACTCCGTTAAGCCGGGCCCAGGCTCCGCCCCCCCCCACATACCGCCCCCCTCTTACTCCCCTAAACTCCCCCAATATTTACACCATGTACACGCTAAATGATCCTTGCAGTGATCCCTGATTTCCCTCCTCTTCCATAATCGCTCTCTCTTTCTTTCTCCCTCTCCATCTGGACCCGTGAAAAATAAATAAATAAATAAATAAATAAATAAACCGTAATTCCGGCGCTGAAAACCTGAGCGCGTGCGCTATTTTGAGATATACAGTAATAAGATGAGAGGTTAGAAATTATTAAATTAAATTATTATATAATGAATTATTTAAATAATTATTAAATAATATAATAGATTTTATTTAACATGTTCAAGCATGCATTATTATTATTATTATTATTATTATTATTATTATTATTATTATTATTATTATTACGAACGATTAGAAGTACCTTTGATCAAAAAGTAGTATTGAGGATATAAAGTGACACACCTCACGTGACATTTTATATTAAAATAATGTATACTATATAGCATTGGGGAATAAAAATAATTAAGTCCTTATATAAGAAACGTTGCGTTTAAGATGAATTTTCATTAATAACACATTTATTATCTACATATAAATGATCAATTCTACTTTCCTTAAAAATTATTATGCATTATGAATCCTTCTAAACAGTGAATAAAGTGATAACCCAACTCTCCTCATAGGAGCACATACATTTAACTATATACACAAGATAATGTGTTTTATATGAGTGTTTATGTGGAAAATAGAATTTCATGAGGATGTACAGGTATCATATATATAAATGCTGCATATTAATCGTATACATTCTGAGAAATAAAGGTACCGAGCATTAGGCCAACATGCTGTGGTACCTGGAAAGCTTTAAAATGAATGAATGAATGATACATCATTGGATCTTAAAGACATGAGTCAAAAAATATCTATATATTATTTTTTTTCAATAATAATAATAATAATAATAATAATAATAATAATAATAATAATAATAATAAATAAATAAATAAATATATAAATAAATAAATAAATAAGAAAGCAAAGAAAAAGAAGAAGAATGCCTGGAATAAAAATGATAAGTAAATAATTATATATTAATTATTTTATTTAAAAAAAAAAATGATGATGATTAAATTATCTTTACTAAGGTACCGTGTACATACATATATAATAGTGATATTTCAGATATTAACTGATGCCACTCTGTATCACAGGTATAGCTTATATGTACAGTAAGCTTATGCCTTTCTATTTTATCTTTATTTTTTTAAGGGTGCTGTATGTCCTTGTTATGTCACAGAACAGCTACTAAAAACAGTCAAGCTGTCAGTGCAATGCAAATCGTAAGCACATGATATGTGGCCTAATCATGCACCGTGAGGGAAAAAGAAGTTAATGTTTAATGTTTGAGTTGTTATTGTCCCTTTTGGAAGGATAAAGTGGCGGCTCTGTACCGACAGTATCTAATTCCCTTTTGTATGCATGATAGAGAGAAAGATTATTTCTGCAATTCTCACGACAGAGAATGTTTTAATGTTGAATGTATTTTCTTAGGATCATCAGCTGATGTATTTCTTATTTCTCCAAATATGTACTAGCATTTAGTTCTCAGAGAGAGAGAGAGAGAGAGAGAGAGAGAATGTAAGAGAAAAAGAAAATAGCTTGAGCATTTGTTCAAGCTCCAGATGCAGTGTAATCAGCGACAATGATCCCAGGTGTGTGTGTGTGTGTGTGTGTTTTCCCAGTAGGATTGTGGTTCTTGTTTGGCTGTGTATTGATTGAGTTGTGGAGAATCACAGTAACAGAGGAATCTCAGGTGGTAGGGCTGTGTATGTGTGTGTGTGTGTGCGTGTGTGTGTGTGTACACAAAGGTGGCTTCTTACCCCACAGCAAGATCATACCAAGAGTGTAGTGCTAAACCAAATGCCAATCACCCTCACTTTCTCTCCTCACACACACACACACACACACACACATTGTATTAAAAGAAGCACAAGTACAAATTGGTGTAACTCATCCTCTGCTTTATGACTCTCCCTTTAAGACACCTTAACCCTCTGCTCTTATTTAGCAAACTCATTGCTCTTATTTGTCATTCCAGAGTGCGAGCGTTGTCCGTTATCGATCAGGAGGGGTTTTGTGGGCTTCTCGGACACACTGTTTGTGTTGGAGCTTAATGGCCCTGAATGATGTCACCTTAAAAGATGGCTTTCTCCCCGAGCTGCTCTAGAGCTCCACAGAGCCCAAGATAGCATCATTATCTTCTAGTCTGTCTGGCTGCATTATGCTAAGCAGGGTACATTATAACTAAACTATTCTCCAAGGACTGAACCCTTAACACACACACACACACAAAGCAAAACACATTACATTACATTACATTAAAAAAATAGCTCTATTTTTGTCCACCAAGAAACTTTTGGGATTGATTTTGGGATTTTGGGATTGATGTTTTTAAACGTTTTACTTCACTCTACGACTTCATATGACTTATGTTTATGATTTCATATTACAAGCAAGTGCAATAGTACGATTAAATCCACTGTAATAGTTAAGGTTAAGCTTTACTGTCACATGCAGAGGCGTAACTACAGGACAGCTGAGACAGGAAGTCTCGCTTGAGTCCATGACTGAGGTTCCGAACACCCCCAAATCTTCTGATATGTAATATACAGCACTAGGCCAGGAATCCGCTTCTCATTATCATATAGGACTTGGTTTTGTCAAATATTTTAAAAAGGACCGAACTTACCTGGGCAGAGTTTCTTCAGATGGAGAGGGAGAGTGCATCATGATGCTCACTCTACCATTTAACACAGATACCACTGATAACACTGATAAGAAAAACAAGAATAACAGAAATAGAAATTATTTTTATAAGGAATAATCAAGGATAAGAACTATAGGCTTATGTTGTACAGTAATGTAATGCTAACATCATTTTGGCAAACAAGCAGCTAGCTAGGAGTTCTCAGATGGCACTTTATATTTAATGCTAATTATTTAGCTAGTTTTATTTTGTCATTTTGCTCAAATTGGTTTGGTCATTTTAAATATAAACAGCTTCTTATTTATCTATTACGAAAAAGCACTAAAATAAACTAGATTGTTATTTATTTATTTATTTATTTATTCATTTGTTTGTTTATTTATTTTATTTCTGCTCTTATGTAAATGCGTCTGATTAACACAACCAATAAACCGAATATATATATATATATATTTGTGAACATTTTGCACTATTTATAAATATTTTAGAAATGCATTATAAACATTGCTTTACATTGTAATGCATTATAACATTCATGGTAATCACATGTCATTATGAATATGATCATTATAGAAAATAAATACATTTTTTTTACTTCATTTTAGTAGTTCAGTAGTAGCTTGACACTGAAAATTTATTGCGTTATATAATAATGCGACACGATCATATACACTTACCTGCTTCAAATAAATAAATAAATAAATTAGGATTTTAAGTAAATTTTAAATAGACGTGTAAAAGTGTTTTTAGCAATTTGTAATAATTAAATTAATCATATTATTATTATTATTATTATTATTATTATTATTATTAATAATAATAATAATAATAATAATAATTATTATTATTATTATTATTATTATTATTATTATTATTATTATTATTAATAATAATAATAATAATTATTATTATTATTATTATTATTTTTATTATTAATAATAATAATAATAATAATAATAATAATAATAATAATAATAATATTCTTTTCTGACAAAAATGAAACAGTAGAGATTTAAACTGTAATTATTTATGTTTCCCTGATGCAGCACATGTGCTTTCTTTAATTAATTAATTTTTTTAGGAGAGGAGAGGAGAGGAGACTGACACTGTGAGAACTGATCTCTTCCTGCACAACATGAAACATTTTTTTATTGTCTCCTGTAAATCAGTGCTGGCATCATCAGCCACCTGATCTATCTTGGACCTCTCCCTTCTTTTCATCTCATCTCACAGGCTGCGTTCGGTAGAGGAGGTAAAAGTAGCGACACAGCAGAGGAGCGTGAAGTCAAGAAGCAACACCAGGCTGCAGTTTATCGTGGCAGATTGTTATGAGATCTGACAAGATCCAGGGGCTCTGTCTCAGGGGTAAAGCAGCGGTGTGCAACCCGTCAGGTTAACAGACCCACCTCTGATCTATCCCTCCCACACACACACACACACAGTCGATAGTGGTTGTAGCCTGGAGGCTGGCTGTGGCTCCCAGCTGTGTTTTTGCTCCATGTCGGTGCGATCAAAGCAGTACAGGGAACAATAGGAGCGCTGCTCCGCTGATCCGCTCCACAACAGCACACCTGCCCACATGTCAATCATGACCAGGTGACGTATACATGTGTGTGTGTGTGTGTATTCATGCCTGCTATAAGCCTAATAGTCCTGCTTCACCTTTTTCTTTCACTTCTGCTCATTTCTTCTTCTGTTTTCTATCCGGTTTGTTCGTCACGGCTGCTTAGTTTCCCATCGTCATCTACCGAGTGTGGACCAGATCGAGGGGGCGGAGTTACATAGCAGTCAAAATTCATTACAGTGTCTAAAAGGCATGTTTAACCAAACCACTAAAGTGAAATGAAATCGGTATTTTCTTTTGAATAAAATCGGTCAATTTTGGTCAACTTTTGAAAGAAAACGTAAACATGAGCTGACCAAGCACATACTCAGGAGTTTCAACTGAATACTTAAGAGCACAATTTCAGTATTAAATCCTCACATGCTTCGGAATAAGGTTTGAAATTAGCAAAATAAACAAATAAATATATCCAACAATACAAAATTTGAGATTTAGATTATTACGCATCCCCTTCTTCAGCCCATTATAGGAAGTTAAACTGATTGACGAATGTAAACACAGAGTTTTCAGTTTCTTTTAGAAACTTTCAGTTGTTTTTCTTTCAGTAGTCTGATTCAATATTTCTGTGATCCACTACGACCCTAGTCTCAGCCTCAGACGCTACGCCTTCTAACCGCTGGCTGAAGGTCTGATGCAAAATTGAAAAGAATTCAGAAGTTTAGAAGTCATCATGTGATTGGTCGAATTCTATAGGATTTCCGGGAGATGTGTGTGTCATGTTTTTTAACGATCCTCCTTGAAACAAAGCTGTCATGACGTTCTACTGAGGAAGGAAGCCGTCATGTTTACAACTGTGACAGTGAGTGCTCATGAGGATCAGCGAAACACTGGATATTCTCCAAATGACTAACTTTCTCAAATGAACCATCTATGGTTGCAGGCAGGTCTGTTTCCAGAGGGACTTTATTTTCACGTCCCTTAACATGGCGCTGTGATTGCATTACATTTTAGTCAAATGTCCTTTTGGACAATCCTTGGCTAGTAAAAGCTGATATAGAGTCCAGAGCTTCTTCTCAACAGTCTGAACATCTGGCTACTACAACCCTGACCAGGCTCAAGCACTTATATAGCTGTCATATAGTCTACATATCTTTCCAAACAGCTCCTGTTTATTCTTGTCATAATTTTCATATTAATTTATAAGTTTATAAGAGAACAGATCCGAAGACTGTATCGTGAACCGATCAAAGTCGTCACGTGAGTCACGAGACGTTTATTCCTCAGGTCACTGGATCACGATCATCAATGCTTCTTATAATGAATTCTGCCTCCAGGTCAGTTGAATTAAATGAAGCTTAATGGATGCTTATGACTCTTCTTATAATACTTTATAATACCTATATGATGCTGAAATGTTGTTTTCTCATGAGTATATGTTTCTAAACCGTCTGTTTGAGTCCCAGGCATAGCGACATGTGAACAGCTGGTTGCAAGAAGGCCTTCAGATTGCAAGAGCAATCAGTGTGTGTGTGTGTGTGTGTGTACATGGCAGAATAATAAGTCAACATGGAAAAAGTCACCCACCCAAAACTAATTCATTAAAACCTCTCTCTCTCTCTCTCTCTCTCTCTCTCCCCCTCTCTCTCTCTCTCTCTCTCTCTGACTCTCGGAGTTTGACTTCTCGCCTCTCCTCTGTCCCAGCCAGCTCCGGCTCCACAGATACCCTTTACATGCCTTATTTAAGTGGCCCAGAGACCTGGCTTCCGTCCAAGCGCATGGGTCATTTATCTTTCTTCTCCATCCACTCCTTCAGCTTTTGTCCCCGGTGCAGACCGAGCCACGGCCTGATATTGCGTTTCGGGCTCCATTGTCCTTCACGGAACAGGTGGGTGTCTTAATGTGGGGTCCTGCGAGCGCTGGCGGCAGAAGGCAGACTTTTCGGCCCACACTTTAATAAAGCACTCATGCTTGCAATGCCTCCACAATGCCTGCGTGCAATCGGCGCAGCCGTACAGTAAGGTCTCGTCCCTTTCTCACAGGAGTCTGGCCGCTTCGGGATCAGGTTCATCACTAGCAAAATTGCAGGGTGTCTTTTTCACTGGGTCTTTATTGTGGGATGGGTATTTAGGCCCTTTAAGATGCTAATGACTTAAATTTTTAGGGGTTTGGGAGTTTTACTTTCAGACTCTAGGAGTAGTCGGGTCGACGGAGACTGGGCTGTTATGAAAACAAAACAAAACCAAAAAAAAAAACAGATCCTGTGCTCCTTTTCCTTCTTTTTATTAGCCTGAACAAAAGAGGACAAGGTTGCATTCAGGCCATCTGTGCTTAGCGTCCGGAGTGTAATTTAATGTGTACTTTCATTTTAAGATGAATCCACCGTGTACCGTTGTGTGGTTTGGTGAGGCAGAATGGAGGCCAGATCGGTTTTCTTCGTCTTTAAAGGAAGCCTGGGAGATTAAGTAGGTTGATTGTGTCCCTTTCACCATCAGAATTACGGCTCGTAACCTTAGCCTGCACTGTCTACCGCTGGGTTCAGGGATGCGGAGATACATGGGCACTCTCTTAATGTCATCTGCCAGATTGCATTTCCTTATTGCTATTCTGACTTAACTCGAACTGGAAGACCAAAGACGCCAATACACCAGCAGAACGGACCAAAAGAAATGTCCGGCTCTAGCGTGCACTATTCAGAGTGTAATAAGCAGCCAAGACCAAGACATTTTTGAAAAATATTTACCAAATATTAAATATTGAACGTCCCAAGAGTATTCTTTTGTGTTACAATCATAACATATTTATAAGGCATGATGCATAATTTTAGAATTATTTCCAAATCCAGTTGCATTTTATTGCAGTGTTTATCATGCATTATATTATATTATATTATATTATATTATATTATATTATATTATATTATATTATATTATATTATATTATATTATATTATATCATATTATATTATATTATATTATATTATATTATATTATATTATATTATATTATATAGTGTTAAAGCTTGTTAAAGTCAGCTTGCGTATTGTTTTATGTTTAGCTCTAGACATGCTGAGATTTCTATATAATGATTTATTATTTTTCAAATAAATTATAAATTTCACTTTTGATAAAATCCTGAAAACTTTGTGATTATATGACTATAGGAAAATCAACTCAATTTCAGTTATTAATATAATTATTAATAGCTGTATAGACAGTAATTACCAGATGATTCAAACAGTAACGATTCATGTTATAAATTATTTTTATTTTTATCTTTACAGTAATAATTCAATAATTTTGCCCTATGAATGGATTATAACTTGATATGAAGTGCATAGAACTTTTGTCAAACATAAAAATCAGATAAGTCGCGAGTGTGATATTAATATAATGGCACGATCTACTATGCGAGCATCTTTTCACGCTTACTTCTCAACTTCTTAACATCTGTTGTGATATTGATTATAAAGCCTTCTTTTGTGTCAGAAAACTCTGTCTTGTTATGTGATATGCACAAATAGTCCATAGTTTTATTTCCGTTCACTACAAATTAACTGTAAAATAGCAATACATCTAATTTTTGAGAACCCAGAAACAAGAAGTTAAGGGGCGTGTAAACGTTTGCACTCCGTTGTATGTTCATATACTTTGTCCCAAAATGTAATTTGTTCCTCAGAAGATGCCAATGTTGACAAAATCGACTTTTTAAAACTTTTACTGTGTTAATATAATGTTCAATAATCAAGTCTGGATTTGAACATATGTTGCAGATGCTCATGCCTTACTTCTGCATCACTCTTGCGAGCGTTCGATGATCATATGGACGTATTTGATCCTCCGTCAGCTTCCTGTCCCGGGGTCCTGAGTGTTAATATCGAATTTGTGGGTGAAGAGAAGGACCCTCACGCTGGCATTCGGATGATTGACAGGTAATGTGTGTGGCGTGTTCTGCAGGCTGGTGGACACAAAACAATCTTTACAGAGAGAGAGAGAGAGAGAGAGAAACAGACAGACAGACAGACAGGCAGAGTGGGAGATTAATATAAACACAGAGAGAGAGAGAGAGAGAGAGAGAGAGGGAGGCAGAAAGACAGACAAATAAACAGACAGACAGAGAGTAAAGGATTATTATGAAAAAAAGAACAGATAGACATAGTGAGAGATTAATATAAACAGAGAGAGAGAGACAGACAGACAGAGAAAAACAGACACAGAGAGTAAGAGATTGATATGGAGACAAAAAGAGATCGAGAGAGAGAGAGAGAAAGAGAGACATAGACAGAGAGAGAGACACACAGAGAGAGAGAGGAGAGAGAGAAAGAGAGAGATAGACAGAGACAGAGACACACACACAGAAGAGAGAGAGACAGAGACACACAGAGAAAGGAGAGAGAGAGAGAGAGAGAGAGAGAGAGAGAGAGAAAAATTTGTTCTTTCAAACTTCTACCAGTATAAACACATATGTAATGACTTCCTGTAAGAGCTGTACTCATGTTCCACTTCCTGTGATGATGTCACATGACACGTCTCGGCTCAAATCTGCTCCCGTTTTGAAAAATCATGAGCTCCTCCGAATATTATGGAATTTACAGTCGTGAAATTCCGGAGAGAGTGATTATATCTGCATTGAAGTCTGAATTTAGGTCTCGCTTTACTTTAAAGGGGAACAAATTTACTCCAGTGAAATGTTTAAGAAATTCTACAGCGTTATCTACAAATTCCCGGAAAATACTCTATCTTAAGAGTAAAGAAAATATTTCAAAAAATAAAATACTCTTTAATAAATAGATAAAAATACAAAGGTTAAATGGCTTCATCCAAAAGCATTTCTACTTGTGGTACTTTACTATTCTCTCTCTCTCTCTCTCTCTCTCTGTTTCTCTCTCTCTCTCTCTCTCCCTCTCTTTCTCTCTCTGTCTCCCTATTCTCTGTCTCCCCACTCTCTGTCTCCCCACTCTCTGTCTCCCTACTCTCTGTCTTCCTACTCTCTGTCTGTCTCTTTCTGCCTCTCTCTCTCTCTGACTCCCTGTCTCTCTGTCTGTCTCTTTATGTCTCTCTCTCTCAATCTCTCTCTCTGTGTCTCTGTGTCTCTCTGTGTCTCTCTCTCTCTCTCTCTCTCTCTCTCTAGTCAGACTTCTTACTGGTCTCAGGAGCGTTGCACATTTATAATTAACCTGAGTGTGATGAACAGCAACACGGAGGGCGACAGGTCCTGTCCACATGAATATGTATGGGTGCGGTGTAAATAGGCATTGGCCCCTTTTAGTCACCCCGGAATCGTGGGAAGCGAGATGTAGGTCCCGATAGCACTGTTTAGGGCGCTCTCACGATGATAGCTGCTGTTTTTTCCAGCATTACCAAATGGGCTTGGAAAAAGAGAGAGAGAGAGAGAGAGAGAGAGAGAGAGAGAACATAGATCATGATACAGGCATTAGCTGTCTTTTCCAGCATGTCGACCTGTAGGTCTAACACACCTGAGCTACGACGGTTCTGCTGGACTTCATGACACGAATACGGTTTGATTCTGGATGAGAATCGCGCTCCGATTTGAAGATACGGTCGTGATCATGATGCCTGGCTGTAATGAAAAACATCCCTCATGCACCGGGTTAATGTTCAAGCCATCAGTGATGGGAAAGTTTCATTTTAACAGCCAGGATTCAGCATTCATTAGACGTTTAAATGCATAGTTATTGCTGCTTGTGGTGTTCATATCAATTCATCAGTATCAGTAAGTTCCTCATATACTTAGTTACTTAGGGGAAAAAATTAACTTTATTTTTTTCCTTTTTCTTCCTCAAAGTTTCTTAATTACTTCATAGTTATTATTGATTATAAAAAAATGTTTGGATTTCTTTCTAATAAATGTGATTTATTAAGATGCAAATTTGCATGTGCCCCACCATCCATAATCTGTGTTGCAGATTACTTACAAAGACCCAGATTATTTTTTTATTTCTTATTATTTTACCAGTAGACACAACAAATTAGGCTATTAGCAAGACTCCAGGAAGAGACTGAAATTTACATATAACACCGACTAAAGGCATTTAGTATTTATTTAGAACATGTTTAAAAATATAAAGTGAATAAATAAACAAAAGGTTTATTATCTATATCTTATAAGTTATATAGGAAGACGTGCAAATGCGTGGTTCAAGTGCAACTCCAACTCCCAGCATGTATTGCGGCTTACAAACATGGCTGCACCGGACTCGACTGACCAGGACACACACACACACACAGCTTCCCTGTCAGACTTTTAATCAGACTCACCTGTTTCCGATCACAGACTCACTCACAGTCACTGATTTAGGGGATTCTCTCTCTATCTCTCTCTCGCTCTCTCTCTCTCTCTCTCTCTCTCTCTCTCTCTCTCTCTCCCCCTCTCCATTCTATCTATCTATCTATCTATCTATCTATCTATCTATCTATCTATCTATCTATCTATCTATCTATCTATCTATCTATCTATCTATCTATCGTTTGGTTTGGTAAATTTGGTTGCTGCCTGGCTAGTTTATGTTAGCTACTGGAATCAAGGCTAGTCTAAGAAAGGAAACAGGTTAATATACTGTAGGATATACTGTAATATAACCAGGTAATGTTTGCAAATTTTCCTTGAAAGGATATTTTGATATCAGCTACACCGATAGATCTGTCACTAAGAAGAAGAGCATGGTCAATAACAATTTGATGAGAATCATGAGAAACACTGATAACGTTGACTGGATTTACTGTGATGTAAAGACTTCCTATAATGAGAGCTGTACACATGTTTGACGCACGTGAATGGAAGAAGGCTTCGGCTGAAAGTGTGCTGTGATGATGTCACACGCCGCGTCTAGACCCAAATCTATGGAAAAAATTTTAAGCTCCTCTGAAAAAACAGGGACTTGTGTTCATTTCTGCGATCGCAAAATCATGACATTCTAGAGGGATTGTTCAACATGTCATATAATAGTATGTTTACATTTCTGGAATTTAGCAGACACCATTATCCAGAGTGACTTACAACTGAGGGTTAAGGGCCTTGCTCAGGGGCCAAACAGAGGCAGCTTGGTAGACCTGGGATTCAAACTTACAACCTTCTATTCAGTAGTCCAACATCTTAACCACTAAGCTACTACATCCCCAGTGCAATGAGTTAGCGGGCTTCAAGAATGACGATGCTGATGCTAGTATTAGCATAAAATCTGAAGATTGCATAGATACTTCATAGGAAGTGAGAGAGCTGGACAGACTAAAGGACTAAAGCGACTTCGCTGGCTTTAAACTAGTCAGATTTCATTGTAAAGAAAACTGGACAAGAAACGCTGCTTAGAAAATTCCAGAACCTCATGTCCCTTTGGGGAAACCCTTAAATATTCTGTAGAGAATCCTGAGTTATAAAAGCTGATTTAATAACAGATTTTTGTAGATAAATTTTCTAAAATACAAGGCTATGACATGATTGGTTGTAATGTAGACAGTGATTTTTTTGAGCAGTTGTTACTTCTAGTAGTTGTGCCACTGCTGGGCCCCTGAGCAAGGCCCTTAACCCTCAGTTGTTTAAAGGTTTTAAAGTTTAAAGCCAAAGAAGTCGCTTTAGTCCTTCAATCTGTCCGGCTCTCACACTTCCTGTGAAGTATCAATACAATCTTAAGATTCTATGCTAAAACAATCATCAGCACCATCATTCCTGGAGCCCGTTAACTAGCTACAAAAATCTGTTATTGAACCTGTTAATTAATATTTAAGGGGACATGAGCTTCTGGAATTTTCTAAGTAGCCTTTCTTGTCCAGTTGTCCTTACAGTAAAAGCTGACAAGTTTAAAGCAAAACAAGTCACTTTAGTCCTTCAGTCTCTCCAGCTCTCTCACTCCCTGTAAAGCATCTACACAATCTTCATGTTTTACGCTAATGTCAGCATCAGTACCGTCATTCTCACTGTCATTCCGCTAACGCTAACTAGCTGAGCCGGTTCTTTGCTACGACTCGTTGCATCATCTTCGCTAGATTTCTCATGTAGATGAAATAGAGTAAGGAAAACAAAGCAGCTGTTTTTTCTTTCTTCTTCTTCTTAGACACTAGGCTAGCAATAACGACTTCCTCCTTTACTGTCAGAGTGACAGACAAGCACTAACGTCTGACAGGATACGATGAACACACAGCACCAGACGACCCACCCATACGCTAGCAGCCGGATGCCTGAGCACATCACAGATCTTTCGTTCTAAACATATTTCATGAGCAGTTTTCCGTTAAGCATATAATATATACTGCTGAGTTAAAAATCCATTTGTCTGTTAGTTTCTGAAGCAGAGTAATGTTTAGCATGCCGGAGTTATGAAGCATATAGCATGCGGAGTACAGACCGGATCTGCCTTTTGGCGTTAACCCTCATTAAAAGCTCGGCTCCTTTATCACATAATCAATCTGTACGTAGTAAAAACAGCAGATGGGATTGACTGAGCCGCATGTGCTTTATAGCTGCGCTGACTTGAGCATACTCAATGTCACCGGTCATTGATAAAGTCCTAACCAGGGTTAGTTACAGCTGGACTTCACAACCACCACTCTGTGTGTGTGTGTGTGTGTGTGTGTGTGTCGTGTAAAGCTGCTAAGACGTTGCATAAACAAGTTGATTGTGTTGTTGTATTTCTGTCTCCTAGATCTGATCAGCACTCGTTTATCTGATAGAGGTAGCGAGGGAGTGGGGGAGTAAAGGAGTGTGCTGGGGAAGTGTGGTCCAGAGAAAACTTAAAGAGAGAGAGAGAGAGAGAGAGAGAGAGAGAGAGAATATTGGGATACATATATGTAAACTTGTTCAGTAACCTGTATGCTTTATGTTTGTTAGTTTTTTGTTTGTGTGATAGATAGATAGATAGATAGATAGATAGATAGATAGATAGATAGATAGATAGATAGATAGATAGATAGATAGATAGATAGATAGATAGATAGATAGATAGATAGATAGATAGACAAATGAAGAAAGAGAGTGAAATAAATTACCAGTCAGACAGAAAAATAGAAAACAGACATAGAAACATAGGAGAAATAAAGACAGAAATAGACCCTGTTATATACAATAGAGAGAGAGAGAGAGAGAGAGACACAGAGTGACAGATTGATATAAACAGAGAGAGAAAGACAGATAGACAAACAGACACAGAGAGGGAGAGACAGACAGATAGACAGACAGACAGACACAGACAGAGAGGGAGGTTAATATAAAAACACACACACACAGAAAGAGAGACAGACAGATAGAGAGAGAGAGAGAGAGAGAGAGAGAGAAATAAACAGACAGACGGAAAGACAGACAGACACAAAGAGTGACAGTTTCATATAAACTGTGAAAGAGAGAAAGAGAACGAGAGAAAGGGAGAGAGAAAGAGAGAGACAGACAGACAAATAAACAGACAGATCGACACACACAGACAGAGAGAGAGAGAGAGAGATGACATCATTGTGGCTACTTTGGCTTTATGGCCATATGGACACAGAGTGAGAGAGAGCAGGTGTGTGTGTGTGTGTGTGTGTGTGTGTAGGTCCCCAGGCGAACAGAGGTGCACCAAAACTAGCTAAATAAATGTAAAAATAAATTTAAAAATAAATGTAAAAATCCATTTAAAAAAAATGAAAAAATAAATTTAAAAATAAAGAAAGAAAGAAAGAAAGAAAGAAAGAAAGAAAGAAAGAAAGAAAGAAAGAATGCACTTGAGCAATAAATTTTTATTTGTATTTTTATTTATTTATTTATTTATTTATTTATTTATTTATTTATTTATTTATTTTTATGAGAACATAGCTTCTGAGTTCACTCTGACATCATTTTAAAATATAAATAAACGTAAAAAATAATAATACTAATTTTTTTCCTCCCTTTCTTCGACTCGTTTTGGTAATCTCACGACCGATGAATTTACCTCACTGGGGTTCACTCTACATTTTAACCAGTGTTATACATCGATTGGGACATGAGAGCCAGGTGTCATCTTACCTGGTGATCGAGACAGCCGGTGCTGACCCAGGTAAGGTTATCTGTCATGATAATCTATCCTCCTGTCCACATAACTCAAATTCCTCCATGCTATCAACTCCCCGAGCAGATATCTTAACGCTACGCAACGCAACTCAACGCCACACAGCATCCTGTGACACCGTAAAACATCTCAGGCTGTTAAAACCGACAGGCACGATACAATGATACACACCTTACACACTATACACACACCACACACGAGCTTTTATATGAAGTCGTTTATCATCTCGTCTTAGATGATATGTTCAGGTAATTCTAGCCAGAGTTCTACATTTTTGTAACTTTACTCTGTCAGGAGGCTGGTAATGAAATATAAATGGACATTTTTCCCAGATAGCTCAAAGGAGAAAGAAGTTATGAAAGAAAGATATTATGATAAAGACTTTAAAAAGAAAAGAAAACCTGACCGAGAAAAACCTCCTGAGAAAATGGCAGCATTCCCATGAACAATATAAATAAAATTCACTCAATGCGTGTTAATGTAATGAAATGAAATCATCCCTCTCCTCTTTCTGCTTTCTAATGCATTCATTCCTTCATTCTCTCTCTCTCTCTCTCTCTCTCTCTCTCTCTGTCCCTCGGTATTGCATGACAACATTTCGAGATTGCGTCCCGGCCCGGATTGCTCTCTGATTCAGAGTAATTGGGTGGTTCCTGGGGTTAATGCGTTCAGCGCTATTAATGAAAACATTCACTTGTAAGTGGCACTGTATGAAACGGAGCGCCTTCTCAATAGGGCCCCTCACGGAGAGCCGACTCATCCAGCTCGGCCCTTTATCGGAGGCAGCTGAAGCGTGAATTTCGGCCCAGAAAGGCTGTGCGTGGTTATATTCAGCGCCTGAATAAACCCACCTTTTCTTCTTCTTCTACTTCTTCTTCTTCTTTTTCAAATAAAGCAAATCTTTTGACTATGAAAGGTGAATGAAAGCACACGCAAAAAGGAAGTGCTGTAATGAAAGGACTTGCTCACGTCGCATAGACGCATAGAGTCGAGTGCAAAAGTTTGTGTCCCCATGGTTCAAAAAACAAAAAAAATAAATAAAAGAAAGAAAGATTTTTGATGAAAAACTGAAAATGAAACATGAGACAAAAATCAAACGAGAATTGTTTTCAGATTAAATAAAAAGCAATTTCACTATGATTCAATATGTAGAAAAATTATACTACTTTTAAAGAGTTCTTGAGTCCTACAAGGTTTTCTGATAAAGGTTGCGCATAGAAAAGATTTTATCAAGAATTTAAGGATGGAATATGAGCACTTTTTGAAAATAGGTGACCATTTAAAAGATAAGATAAAATGTAAACAAAAAAAAAAGAAAAGAAAGAAAACAAAAAGTGACATTTTTACAAAAGAAATAAATAATGAAATTTTTATTTATCATTTTGTTTTGTAATTTATATAATTTTTTAGTTTATAATTTTCAAAAATATTTATTATTATTATTATTATTATTATTATTATTATTATTATTATTATTATTATTATTATTAATAATAATAATAATTATGACAAATACTATTTTTTTACATCTTTTCTGTAATGAGAATAATAATAATAATAATAATAATAATAATAATAATAATTTGCAAATTTTCATCTCTCTTATCCTGACCAGGAGAAAGCAGTTACTAATGAACGTAGCCTTGTTTCGTCCCACAAGCATGATATCTGACCACCTGCGACATTTTGTCCGTCAGTGTCCCATTTCCACACATACAGCATAGAATTAAACCACCTTAAAAGTTTCGATGTAGAACTTTACACCCGACTGAATTCATATCTGACTCCATTTACAAAGCTTTTATCGTTGAAACGACTGGAAACCGTTCATGCGAGCACGCTAGCCAATTAGCCGTCCCTGCATTGTTAGGGGTGTTACGTGTCAGGGAACGACGTGCGTTTTGGTTTGGTGAACATGAAAGTGAAGTGACTCATAAACATCAAGTCCTGAGTGAGTTGCTGACCACAGCAAGATGGTCAAAAACACATTCTTTCACTCATCTTCAGTAATCATCAGAGAGCCAGAATCTCTAAACGAAAACAAAACAAAACGACAAACACGAGAATTTATTCATATGAACATACAATAAGGTGGAACTTATACTTGGAACTTATCTGAAATATGTTAAATAAAATTTTAAAAATAATAAATAAATAAATAAATAAATAAATAAATAAATAAATAAGAAAGACAAATAAATAAATAAATAAATAAATAGACAAATAAATAAATAAATAAATAAATAAATAAATAAGAAAGACAAATAAATAAATAAATAAATAAATAGACAAATAAATAAATAAATAAATAAATAAATAAATAAATAATGACAAATGCCTAATCAAACTAAAAACAACAACAACAAAGTAACAATTAGATCAGCAAACTTCATAAACTAACTGAGTCCTAATGACAATGGCATTTCTTTCACTCACATCACATACACACATACTGTTAGGGGCAAAAGTTTGCATCCCTCATGGTTTTTAAATTTAACAAAAATTAAAAGGAAACCTCAAATCTGCTTTATAATCAATTGATTATGAATTCAAAGTATATTTTCAGTCCAAAGGAAATCAGCTAAACAATGATGAAATATTATTAAAATGATACTGAATATGATATCTGAATAGTTTATGGATAGTTTAGCCTTTAGTTTTTTCTGCTCAGGTTTCTCATAGAAAGGAGTCGTAGAAGGTAAGAGAAGGCAAAGGAACGAAACACAAGGTTTATAAATTCTCCACCATGAAGCGTTCACAAAATAAAAAGTGAAAAAAACAGACCAAAATGCAGAGGAAAAATGTGGAAATGGTTCCACACACAAAAAAAGCCTGTGAAATTAAGCTAGTTAAATTACACAATTAATATTTTCTCCATATTTTTCTACACAGTTAATCTTGATTAAAATTCTTCAAATTTTTTATGTTTATATTTTTATTATTGTGCACCAATACACCAAGGCAAATACTCTGTATGTGTAAAACCCACAGTACTTAGCAATAAAGCTGATTCAGATTCTATATCAGGTATATGTATGTGACAGTAACATGAACACGATCATAAACATGATTTGAGCGCGGATTTTGAAATTGCTGAATAAAATCAAACCTTGAGCTCACACCTGAGCTGAGAATCAATCCCACACAAAATTCTGGTGTTTATAACACACACATACCAATACCAATCAGACATAACATTATGAGCAGTGAGAGGTGACGTGAATAAGACTGAGTATCTCCTCATCATGGCACCTGTTAGTGGGTGGGATATATTAGGCAGCAAGTCAACATTTTGTCCTCAAAGTTGATGTTAGAAGCAGGAAAAATGGACAAGGCTCATTGATACAAGGCTGGCCCGTGTGATCCGATCCAACAGACGAGCTACTGTTGCTCAAATTGCTAAAGAAGTTAATGCTGGTTCTGATAGAAAGGGGTCAGAATACACAGTGCAGGACGGGTCAGGGCTGTTTTGGCAGCAAAAGGGGGACCAACACAATATTAGGCAGGTGGTCGTAATGTTATGCCTGGTCGGTGTATCACCACTGCTCCAACATCCTCTTGAGATTTCACACTGTAATAATGTGACTTATGTTAAAATTACGAATATATATACAAATTTCCCTTATGGGATCAATAATCTATCTATCTATCTATCTATCTATCTATCTATCTATCTATCTATCTATCTATCTATCTATCTATCTATCTATCTATCTATCTATCTATCTATCTACACTATATTGCCAAAAGTATTCGCTCACCTGCCTTGACTCGCATATGAACTTAAGTGACATCCCATTCCTAATCCATAGGGTTCAATATGACGTCGGTCCACCCTTTGCAGCTATAACAGCTTCAACTCTTCTGGGAAGGCTGTCCACAAGGTTTAGGAGTGTGTTTATGGGAATTTTTGACCATTCTTCCAGAAGCGCATTTGTGAGGTCACACACTGATGTTAGACGAGAAGGCCTGGCTCTCAGTCTCTGCTCTAATTCATCCCAAAGGTGTTCTATCGGGTTGAGGTCAGGACTCTGTGCAGGCCAGTCAAGTTCATCCACACCAGACTCTGTCATCCATGTCTTTATGGACCTTGCTTTGGTCACTGGTGCACAGTCATGTTGGAAGAGGAAGGGGTCAGCTCCAAACTGTTCCCACAAAGTTGGGAGCATGGAATTGTCCAAAATGTCTTGGTATGCTGAAGCATTCAGAGTTCCTTTCACTGGAACTAAGGGGCCAAGCCCAGCTCCTGAAAAACAACCCCACACCATAATCCCCCCTCCACCAAACTTTACACTTGGCACAATGCAGTCAGACAAGTACCGTTCTCCTGGCAACCGCCAAACCCAGACTCGTCCATCAGATTGCCAGATGGAGAAGCGCGATTCGTCACTCCAGAGAACGTGTCTCCACTGCTCTAGAGTCCAGTGGCGGCGTGCTTTACACCACTGCATCCGACGCTTTGCATTGCACTCGGTGATGTATGGCTTGGATGCAGCTGCTCGGCCATGGGAACCCATTCCATGAAGCTCTCTGCGCACTGTTCTTGAGCTAATCTGAAGGCCACACGAAGTTTGGAGGTCTGTAGCGATTGACTCTGCAGAAAGTTGGTGACCTCTTCGCACTATGCGCCTCAGCATCCGCTGACCCCGCTCCGTCAGTTTACGTGGCCTACCACTTCGTGGCTGAGTTGCTGTCGTTCCCAAACACTTCCACGTTCTTATAATACAGTTGACAGTTGACTGTGGAATATTTAGGAGCGAGGAAATTTCACGACTGGATTTGTTGCACAGGTGGCCTCCTATCACAGTTCCACGCTGGAATTCACTGAGCTCCTGAGAGCGACCCATTCTTTCACAAATGTTTGTAAAAACAGTCTGCATGCCTAGGTGCTTGATTTTATACACCTGTGGCCATGGAAGTGATTGGAACACCTGATTCTGATTATTTGGATGGGTGAGCGAATACTTTTGGCAATATAGTGTATCTATCTATCTATCTATCTATCTATCTATCTATCTATCTATCTATCTATCTATCTATCTATCTATCTATCTATCTATCTATCTATCTATCTAACATTTCCCACTTAAAACCAACACCAACCTCATTAACATACATAAAATATATGTATAAATACACGTCTTTATTTTTTCACTCATCTCCACACAGGCTTCATTTTCTATCATGCAAATGTGAGACAACGTCCAACTTTTCTGAAGCCTCCTTTCGCTTAATTCTCATCCTGCTTTTTCTCCATGATAGGCACTAATGAATCATACAGTGTGAATGCTTTGTGAGGGACATACAGGAGGGCACACCACAAGAGCTGCTTAATTAGCTCTCTCGCTTCATTCAGTCTCGGCTCGGCTGTAATTAGCCAGCAGGAGAGCTACAGGATTCTCATCCGGCCTCTTCAGCGTGACGGTAAAGAGGGAAGGGTAACACTTGATGTATCTACTCTACGGTGTAATGAACTACAAATGTGTTTACTATATGCGTATTAATCCCTGACAGGTTTAATATGCAGTATGAACTGTCGAGTTTTAACTTGTTTTTTTTTTACAGGTACACAGGTGATCTGTTATGCCTGGGAATAGAAACAGACTTATGGGATGTTTTTAATCAGTATAAAGAAATGTGAGTCTAGGACTCTTTTGGCTTTCAGTATGTGATAACAGGAACTAAGCAGTTTAGTGGGAATTTCACAACATTAAAAGATGACTGTGTTGTTCTTTGATAAATAAAAATAGTAATTATTGGAAACAAATGTAGTCCTGGGGTAAAAGGAATAAAACAATCGGAATGGTGTGTCATATTGTGGAAATCATCAAGTATAGTTGGAGTGGAAACTGGAATTTCATCATCACTACATCTTCAGACTACTTGGATCATCTCAGAGAGCAGAAATGGGTTTGATATTAACATTTATTTTGAAGATAGAAACATTTGGATGGGAAAAAAATGTTTTCATGGAACTTTTCTATGAATATATCGCTCCTATTAGGCTAGGGAAAAACCTTCTGAAACACTACAAATTCTGAAAGTCCTGAGTGTCTACATGTACTTTCATATGAGCTTCATATTAACCTCCACTGTGGAGTGGAACTGGATGGATGGATGGATGGATGGAGTGGAACTGGATGGATGGATGGAGTGGA
>NC_080736.1:4062500-4152500 GCF_019097595.1 Hemibagrus wyckioides | reverse complement strand
ATACTGAATTAATACTATAGTATATCACATTAATACTATAAAATACTACACTATACAACACCAAATTATTGTATAATGCAATGATACTATACTACACTACACTATAGTATATTGCCTTAATAAGATGCTATATTAATACTATACTACATTAATACTATACTATACTATACTATACTATACTATACTATACTATACTATACTATACTATACTATACTATACTATATGACACTATACTATAATACTAGTATAATACCATACTACATTAATACTATAGTATACTACATTAATACTATAATATATTGCATTAATACTATGCTAAATTGCACTACATTATACTACACAACACTATAGTATACAGCATTAATTCTATACTGTACTACATTAATACTGTGCTATAATACACTACACCAGGGGTGTCAAATCTTATCCACAAAGGGTCAGTTTGGGGGCAGGTTTTCATTCCAATCAAGCAGGAGCCACACCTGATTCCACCTTTAGACTCAGGTGTGGCTTCTCCTTGTTGGGAATAAAAACCTGCACCCACACCAACTCACTGCGGACAAGGTTTGACACCCCTGCTACACTACACTACCCACACTGTAGTAAACTGCATTACTAATATAGTATACTACAATGATACTATATTATACTACACCACACATTACTATCTTATACCACATTACTTCTATAAAATACTACACTATACTACACATGATAGTACATAGCATTAATACTACACTATAGTATAGTATCTTAAAAATATACTGCATTAATACTCTAGTATACCACATTAATACTATAAACTACTACACTACACTACACTATAGTATACTGTCTTATTAATATTATAATATATTAATTATTTTTTAATTAATTTAATTAATAATTATTATTAATATAATAATAATTAATATATAATAGTATACTGAATTAATACTATAGTATATCACATTAATACTATAAAATACTACACTATACAACACCAAATTATTGTATAATGCAATGATACTATACTACACTACACTATAGTATATTGCCTTAATAAGATGCTATATTAATACTATACTACATTAATACTATACTATACTATACTATACTATACTATACTATACTATACTATACTATACTATACTATTTTGCCTTAATAATATACCACTATACACTATACTCCATTATATTCTAAACACTAGTATACAGAATCATAGATTAAAATAAACACAATTTTATGTGTGAAAGTTAAATAAACTACCCATACACTGTTAATGTTTCCAAATGACTGCTGTATTCACCACTCATACACACCTCTACTACCTCATACACACGTATAAACTAAAAATGCAGCAAACTTATTAAAAATCTAAAAATGTTTATGATAACTGGAATACTAAAGCATTACCTAAAATGGTCCCATCAAACTTTGTACACAGACACGGATGAGAAAATAAACAGAAATCAGAGTATGGTAGTAAGGTGCTGGGCCACAACAAGCCTCCGGAGAAGTACTGGGTTGTCTGAGGGAGGGGTTTGGCTGCTGGAGTGATAAGCGTCATTAATAAGGCTATTGAGCATCGCCACATTCATGCCACATATCAAACGTTCAGTGAAAGAGATCTGCTGCTGCTGTCAGAGAGCATTAGACACACCCGAGTGACACACACACAGCCAGCTGACTGCGGAGATGTACGGGAACACACACGCACAAACATGGACATTAGCATTAGAACACATTGAGGAATTAGCATTCGAACACACACACACTCACACAGATCTGGGTATTAACATTAGAAAATGAGCCATCAGTCTGAATGAATCGGGCAGGAAGAAGGATGAAAAAGTCTAGAAATACACATAAAAGAGTTGCTTTTGTTGGTAAAAAAAAAAAAAATGCATGAGTGAAATGATTGGGAAATGAACTTGTGCTAAAATATTTCATAAAGCTTGTGTTTCTTCCAGGCTTGCTATAAAACACAAGAGGGTGTGCTGTTGATCAGCCATGACAGTGTGATGAAACGAATGGACTGTTTCCAAGATGATTCTTTTCCCATAACAGCAGATCTGATGTGTTTTATTCCCTGTACTTTATATCCATTTATAGTTACATTTAATGCTGTAGAACATCCACAAAATAGTTCTCACTTTTATCACATCCTACAAGCTACAAACAACCATTTGTTAGGTTAAAATGAATCATCAAACTTATGCTACTGAGAAACTGTATACCGCAAACTCCCATTATCCTGAAGACTTTCCCCTGGTGGAAAGAGTCCCGACTTTTGGAAAGCACTAACACTGGAGACTCCTTTAAATTAATGATAAATAAATCAACAAAAACAAAAACGATAACACGTTTCTTTGTTATTTCTGTTTCGTTTATAAAGCAATATGTTAGATCCTACAGGATGCAAGTTCCTGTGTTTAAGCTGCTTCTATAGAAACGATAAAGTATTAAAATGAGTGCTTTAAAAAAATAAAAAAGCTTGTGACCAATCAGAATCGAGCATTCAGCAACACCACGATATAATAAACCATTAATCATCATTTGTCGTTTTTGTGACAGTGAATCGATCACTCAGGGATGACACAATTACTTTCATTATCAGTTAAATTTCTCACATTTTTTCCTAAAATATGCTGCAATAAGTTTATTAATGACGGGAACAGGAAACATTTTTATATGCATTATAGAGATAAAATGTATTCAAAAAACATATTCAAAAAATAATAAATGTTGTTTAGCAAGATATGATGATGCCTGCTGTTCTAAGGCATCAAGAACACTTTAGATAAAAAAAAAAATTAATGAATTAATTAAATAATTTAATTTAAATATAATATAAAATTAATAATATAATATAATAAATGCTTAACTATAGGATATATGTGTAATTTCTTTTTTATATATATATATATATATATATATATATATATATCTGTATATATATATATATATATATATATATATATATATATATATATATATACATATATACATACACACACATAATGCTTAATTAATCTAATGTAGCATACAGCTAAGTGTTGAAAAAAATAAATAAATAAATTCAAAAGGTCGATGTTTATTGAAGCAGAGCCGAAAATTAACCATCCTTTATCCCACAAAGCTACACATTGCTCTATGCCTTTCTGTGACTTTGTAAAATAATTGAGTTAAAACACTCGATAAAACATTAATTAGTTTAGCTGTCTGGAGACGATGCCATAGATAAGAGCCTATGTAATTCATATTGATTAGAATATGCACATCGAATGCAACCTCTTAAGACAAGTCTCCTCTATTAAACTAGCACAAAGCCCGGGTCATCATTTGTACAAAGAGAGATCGGCTCAGATTTTATCTTTAACATAAAAAAAAAAGCTTTGATTGGATTTTTTTTCCCCCTCTCCTCTAAAAGATCCGCACCGGCTGTATTCTACCTTGATTATATTACCGCTTAATTAGTTTGTATATTGAGTTGAACGGAGTTTATCGATTCCACACGCTTTCATTTGCAATGCAAAAATTCCTCTAATCCAATGTAATCTCATTCTTAGCCACAGAGAGAATAACGACTTTTTTCCCTAGATCTTCTATTTGGATTTGTTTGTTTCTTTTCCTTTCTTTTTTGAAAATGTTCCAGAAAACGATCGATTCAATGCTAAATGTCTTAAGCGTTGAAATCCGAGATGCTAATACTTCAAATTGCATTGAGTTTACACATCACTTATTAATTAGCAGATGTAATTGCATGATAATCTTTTGATTTATGATATAAACGTGCACTGGAAAAATAAGTACTACTGTGTATTAAATTGATATTTTTATGGATATATACCCGCTTAATGATGTGCGGTTGTAGGAAACTCATCAACAGCAACAGGGTGGTGTGAGGAACTCGATTGTTTCATCACTTGATCTGATTGAAATGAAGCGTTTTCCAATAATATAGTGATTTATTTCTTTTATATCAAAACAAATTGCCAACACTGATGATTGTTACTCAAACAGCATAGTTTTTATCTGTTTATAGTTGTAGAACAACAGAATTCATGTTCTCACTTACGTTATAGCAGCTATAAACATCCGTTCTCTCGCCAAGCTCTCTTTTGTTCGTCTTGCAGAAATGTTTCTATCCTGAAAATACTAAAAAAATAAAACATAAAATAAAATAACACTAATTAAATTAAATCAAATTAAATTAAATTAAATTAAACCACATTAAATAAAATACAATACAATACAATAAAATTAAATATAATAAAATACAATAAAATAAAATGTAATTAAATAACACAAAATTAAATTAAATTAAATTAAATTAATGAACAAATTCCTTAAGCATTACCACTTATAACAATAATAACACTATAATAAATAATAACACTTTTTTTAAAAATCAGTTTTTGTGATTTTGACTTTGTGGGTTGTTACTATGGAAACAGTAACAGTATAAACCTCTGATTTGGTTTGTAGCTGGAATTAAACTCTGTGAGCTGCTGTTACAGAAAATGAATCAAAACCTTCTGACCAATCAGAATGAAGGATTCTGCCCCGGAGTTGTTTAAGGCGTTTAGATCATCACCTCAGATGAAATAACATTTCTTTCGACTCTTTCGACTTTTCTTGTAGGAAGTTTGGAAAGAGGCGTCTGTCTGTTGTGTGAGATATCACCCCAACGCCCACCTACACACTCACACACACTCACACACACACACACACACACACTGTGAAAACACTATTCTCAGATATTCCTAAAAAAATGATTAGGTGTGTGTTGGTTTCAGGCTTCCTTAGATACAGAGACGAGACACACTGGAGTCATTGATGTTTGGGGGAGGTGTTTTCCTGTCAGTTCTTTGTGTGTGTGTGTGTGTGTGTGTGTGTGTCTGTGTCATGTTCATTCACTAGTTCCCAGGCATGGCACTTTCCAGTTTCTATGTACTGGCCACAGATAGTGTGTGTGTGTGTGTGTGTGTGTGTGTGTGTGTGTGGTCACTGAGTCATGGATCCCAGACAGGATCAAACGCTTACAGCCTCGCCAGTACCAATCAGAGAACAGGCTGATTTTCTGCTTTATCGGAGCTCCTGCTATCTCTCTTCTCTCTCTCTCTCTCTCTCTCTCTCTCTCTCTCTCTCTAACACACACACACACACACACACAAGCTATACTACATGCACAAACATTTCACACCAAACATACAGAAGCATATCAAATAATTCCATCATGTGAAACTCAGATAATTTAATATACAATTCCAAATATTTCATTAAAAAAACTTCTCCCAGATCTCCGACTTTCTCTTTGAGGTTAGCGTTAGCATATGTTCTACATCCGTAATTATGTATAAGCCATATGGTAGAACTTATGCATGAGTAACAGGGACAGTCAAAACAGGGTCTGAATGCTTAACCCTGGAATTTCGGAGTAGCCGCTGGTGCAGGAAGTGGCTCATGACTAACAGCAAGCTCAGACTGGTTTATAATAACACATCATAATAATCTTCAAACACACTTATTCGAGCTGCTCTCTGGAGTGTTGAAACTGTGGAACTGCCAAATTACTAGAATAACCAGTTTGATATCATCACGCTAAACTGCATTACCGTGCCTCATTTATCTTTTAAAAAAAAAAAAAAAAATCCGAAATTATAAAAGTTTTGCTTTGTTGCTGCTGATTTTCTTCATATTAAAGTGTATATGTTAATCAAATCCAAGCATGTTTATTTAGATTTAGCCACGCCCACAAAACTTCGTGAAAGGGAAAGAGAGCTGAAAACGACAAAAACGATAAATAGTGTGAAAGAAACCTCTCTAAATACAGAGAGCGATTCATTTTCAGCTCAACCACTGCACAAATATATTGTAAATTTTGGTTTTTTATAGGGAATGATTACTTTTGTCCTGAGGAAATGGCTAGTATTATTTGTCTTAACATTTATTTATTTATTTATTTATTTATTTATTTATTTATTTATTAATTATTTAAATTTTTTATTACTTACATTTTTTATTATTTTTATTTATTTTATATTTTTTTATTTATTTTATATTTATTTATTTATTTATTTATTTATTTATTTATTTATTTAATTTAAGATTGTTTTCTTTTCTCTTTTTAACCATTTATGTGAAACGAGAAAATATCAAAATGCAAAGACAAAATGCAAAATTTGTGCTTGCAATTTTAAAAAATCTGAAACTCATGGCTAATTTATTCGATTTGAAGTCGATCAGTCGAGGTTCAGATTATCAGATGTTAATACATAAACGTAGACACCCTTGTAGAATACGAATTGTTGTTTTTTTCCAAATAATCCATAAAAATTTGACAAAAAAGTGACAGTATTGGATTTTTTTTTAATAAATTGAAGCACAAAAATGATTTTTCAGCTCAAATTTGTGTCATTTTTGTGTCACCCAAATGAGGATGAGGTTCCCTTCTGGAAGTCTGGATCCTCTCAAGGTTTCTTCCTCATATCATCTCTGGGAGTTTTTCCTCGTCACACTCACCTCAGGTTTGCTCATTAGGGATAAATATTAACTTAACTTTAAACTTTATTATGTTTCTATACTTCAGTAAAGCTGCTTTGAGAGAATGTCCATTGTTAAAAGTGCTATTGAAATAAATTGAACTGAATTATATTTGGAATCTTACGTCTTATTTACACTAAAGTATACTTCGTTTATTTTCCTTGATAATAAACCGCTACTAGAGGAACCAATGAACCATTGAACCAGCATCCATCCTAAAGTTCCATATCTTTTGTATTCATAAAGTAACATTCGAAGCAAATTTATGATATGAGCCCAAACCTCTCACTTACACCAGGCAGGAAATACCAGTAAAGTAAAAACTAATGAGGTATTTAATCAAAGTGCACTACACAACTGTAAGAAGAGCCAAGTTTCAAAGCATTACTCAGAACTAAACTAAATGTACCATGACTTATGGTAACATACATCAGTTCGATCATATGCTTTCAATACTACACTGAAACTGTCCAGATTTTTTTTTCGACACTGTCCAGGTTTTAGCCCACATGTGCTGCCTTTCTGGATTGCATTAGTATCTATTATATCTACAACTCACGCAAAACGTGTGGGAATGGTAATAAACGAGTCAATTTTTTATTTCTTTTTAATTGCATTACTAATTCTGACCTTTTAGTGAATTAGAAAGAATTTCCAAGTACATATAAAAGAAGAGGTGTGAAAATATACAGTCGTAAAACTTTACAGTCTCCTTCATGAAGCTTCAGTAAGCGCTTTATCATGTTCAGGATTCAGGTTTATTCAGATCCTCAGGATTTAGATGGATCCGGATCCTATCCCGGGAACGTCGGACATGAGAAAGGAATACTCCACTTCATAATCAGTCATAACAGTGGTAGCTCGAGTGGTTAAGGCACTGGGACTGGAAGATTGGGGTCCACGCCATAGCACCGCCAAGCGGCCACCATTGGGCCCTTGAGCAACCAACCCTGCTCCAGGGGTGCTGCATCATGGCTGGCCCTGAGCTCTGACCCCAACCCCCAAGGCTAGGATATGCAAAGAAAGAATTTCACTGTGCAGTAATGTATATGTGACAAATAAAGACAACTTAACTACATATGTGAATGGGATTGTTTGTTTGTTTGTTTTTAATGCCACACACACAGTTAGATTGCTTTCATTTCTCTTTCAAATCATTAATGAGAAATGAAAAAATTCAAAATCCCAAAATGCAAAGACAAAACGCAAAATTTGTCTGTAATTAAAACAAATACGCAATTTTAACCTTTAAACTCGTGCCTAATTGTACGATGATCAATGGAGGCTCAAATCAGCGGGTGTGTGTTTCTACAGAAACTTAGAAGCCCTTGTAGGTTTTTCCAAATGAAAATGATTTTCATGAATACCGTATTAATCAGTCTCAGATTTGTATGGAACTGATTCCTGCCTCTCACACAGTTATTACTTTTGCTTGTATCTGTGTGGAATACTTACTAAAGAATTAAGTTGGTTCTTTTTTCCCAGGATATAAAAAAGGAGTCACTTAACTGACCAGGCAGTTACTAAGGGTGAATGAATGAATGTATGAATGAAAGGAAGGAAGGAAGGAAGGAAGGAAGGAAAGAAGGAAGGAAGGAAGGAAGGAAGGAAGGAAGGAAGGAAGGATGGATGGATGGATGGATGGATGGATGGATGGATGGATGAATGCATGCATGCATGGAAGGAAGGAAGGAAGGAAGGAAGGAAGGAAGGAAGGATGGATGGATGGATGGCCGGACGGACGGACGGACGGACGGACGGACGGAAGGAAGGAAGGAAGGAAGGAAGGAAGGATGGATGGATGGATGGATGGATGGATGGATGGATGGATGGATGAATGAATGAATAAATAGAAGGAAGGAAGGATGGATGGATGGATGGATGGATGGACGAGTCTGTTGGCTATCAGTGTGTTTTAGACGTGTGTTTTTCCCTCTGTTGGAGAACCTTACACAGAATTTTACTGGTTGAAGATGAAATCTGAGCTACTTTTTTAGATGAAAAAGCAACTTGGAGCATCTCAGAGAGCAGAAATGGGTTTGATGTCAACATTTACTTTGAAGATACAAACATTTGTGTGTGAAAAAAATAACTGTTTTTGTTTTATGGAACATTTCTATGAATATATCGCTCCTAACCTAGAAATCCTTCTGAAATACTACAATTTCTTGAAGTCCTGAGTGTCTACTTCCATATGAGCTTCATATTAACCTCCACTGTGGAGTGGAACATGATGAAGACACTCAAAGCTGAACATGGACACAACTAACCAAAAAAAAAAGACTAATGATCTCTTGGACCAAGGAGCAAAAATAACTAGGGACAGTGTATACATGGAAATATTGGAAAATATTCAGAACACAAAGTAATTGAGATATCAGAGTAAAGAAGATAATTTTTTTTACATTCCTTCTGATTGGTGCAGTTCTGCAGTATGACAGAAAGATATATTGCATGAAAACAGCCACTAGTATAAAAGCGAGGGGGTGTGACAGGAAGGGTCTGGCTGTTAAATGCCATGTCATTGCTGTTCTACGTATAGGAGACCTGTGATGAATCGGGTCAAGCGTCATTGATCTTGGTTAAGGGGTGTGGAAGTCACCAGCTGACCCTCCCTTCACCCTTGGTCTAAAATGCACAGTTATGACCTCACCATGCTGACCTTTAACTTGAAGAGTTCAGGAAGGTAGTTTAGAAATATTACTAATATTAAATGACAGGAGAGGTGATGGATGCCAACGATGAGTAAAAGGGAAACTGACACTCTTTACAAGCATGGTGAGCAGAAACGTAGATTCAACCAGACAGTTTATGTGGCTAATGTAGCCTCATGTGAGATCTGAGATGTTTTTCTGTTCATCACGGTTGAAAAGAGTGGTTATTTGATTCACCATAGCCTCCCTGTCAGCTCAGACCAGTCTTGTCTTGTCATCAACAAGGTGCCTAAAGAACCACAAATTTTTATTTTGTTGTTGTTGTTTTTTTGCATGTGTGAAAATCCCAGGAGATCTACCATTTCTGAAACACTCAAACCCAGCCCATCTGGCACCGACAACCATCTAACGGTCACCATTAAAAGTCACCATTATTACACATTTTTTCCTCTGTTTTGATGTTTGATGTGAACATCACCTGAAGCTCATGACCTGTATCTGAATGTTTTAATGCATCACACCACTGCCACATAATTGACTGATTAGGTAATTGCAAATATATCCTAGGATAACGGTGTTCCTATTAAAGTGGCCAGTGAGTGTATATTAGACATAATCATATTTACTTAAACAAATGTATTAGAGAAGGTCAGAGGGGTGGCAGTACAAGCTTTTGAGCTTGGACTAAATATAATTCCAGACACATTTGTTGAAATATTTAGACTTAAATATTTCTTAACTGTAAAAGAGAGGTTATATTATGACTCTCTCTCTCTCTCTCTCTCTCCCTCTCTCTCTCTCTCCCCATTCTGTTGCTGTCAGTCATTAAAAATCCCAACTGGGACTCGACGGGTTTAACTGTGTAAACTGTGTAGGAATCAACTCCAAATCTTTAGTTACACAGTTAACAGTGTTTGAGTAACCATAAGACATGTGTACACACACACACCCACACACACACACTTCAGTACCGCTACGGCCCAGGCTTCATTACACCCCGTCTCTCATCAGTACAGCTTTTCCGCAATGTCCTAACTGTGAGCTGTAAATATTAATCTGAGGCTTGGCCGGCGTGTGTAAACGGCTCGGCATCTTTTCCACGCTGTTTTGGAGCTGGATGAGAATTTGGGTTTGAAGACGGTTCCAGAAACCACGGACGGTTGAAATGGTAGCAGTTATGTTAAAGCCATCCTGGTGCAACTTTTGCTTTCCAAAACAACCTTCTAGATGTTACGATTACAGCAGTAAACCAATCAGTGTGTCGTATTATTAATTAACATCAATCGCCGTTTCATGTGTTTACTAGCCATGTTTTACAGCATCTGTGTTACCGGCATCTTGAAATTCTCCTGCCTATTTAAGTGCAGAGAATGAAAGGGGGGGAAAAAAAAGGTCTACTTCCTGTTGTTGTTTAGAGCACAGGGAGTCTATTCAGGCCTGAGGAAGTGGAATAATTTAAATACAGATGTTTTTCACCCAAAACACCCTCGTGAGATGGAGCAAGAGTGAGAGAGAGAGAGAGAGAGAGAGAGAGAGAGAGAGAGAGAGAGAGAGAGAGGGAAAAGCAGTCACTGTGTTAAAGCACTAGTAAGACTGAGAAGACAGAGAGGAAGAGGAATAAACAGTAAGTAATAAAGCAGACAACAAAACGCAGCCTTGCTTTTAAAATCCGATTGTTGATTTCAATCATGTGGCTTGATGGTGTTTAGTGTGTTTTGTTTTGTAAAAGCTTAGAAGTGTATAAGTGTTCTAAGTATAATATTTCACAGTAACAACTCTAGAACCCAATATTCTGGTCTCTGGATATGCCATTAAATGACATGTCACACTTTCAGTTTATTGTAATTATTATTTTTCTCATCGCAATTCTTCTCTTTCACATCCAGATGTTTCCTATAGAAATACACAATTTCCACACCAATTTACATGTGTGGAACTAGAAATGTGTAAATGTGCTTATTCAGGACATAATGACATCATAAAGCTGCATAATATTTTACTAATCTGTCTCGATCTGTATTCAGTGGTATTTTTTTTTCTATTTATATTTCTATTTAGTTTTGTAACACACACAAATAACCATCTCTATATTACAACACAACAGTACATTAAGGATGTATTTACATATCTGTTTTCTACATCGCTTATTGACCTATGAGTCTTTATGTATTTCACTTATTATTTGAGTCTTCTAAAATCTTCTATTTTATTTATTTTTACAGTTTAAAAAGCAAACAGTCTAAAAATTTCACTGGCTTATATGTGCAATGTTGAAATGTCATTGTTGGAGTGTCATGTTACAAAAGTTAATAGAAAGGTTAAAGTAAAAAATCTTCATTTTATGACAAATAAAACGTTTTAGGATATACAATTGATATGAAATATCTATGATAAATAATGCAGTTATTAAGAAACATTGTGGTTCTGAAAAATGGGGTGTTATAAGGATGTATTTTAGACTTTTGGAATTTATAACAGTGTCCTTTTTTATTTTATTATTTTATTTTATTTTATTTTATTTTATTTTATTTTATTTTATTTTATTTTATTTTATTTTATTTATTCTGTTATTTTATTTTAATAATTTAATAATTTAATTTAATAATAATTTTTTTATCATTTATATAAAAAAAATTAAGTATTTGTGAAATTATCCCATTCCAAATTTTTTTTTTTTATCACACCACTAATTAATGATCCAATTATCAAAAATGTACTAATCAGGTTTAATGCTTTTGATCACTGTGTGACTGAATGAGTGTACAAGTAAATATTACAGCAGCGAACGAGCTCGATAACAATCCACAAGCAGATCTAATCTAGCTGCCAGAACAAAACATTTAATATTTTCACTCGCATATATTATTTGTAATGCTAAAGAAAATGTGAAATTGTATGAATTCATCATTTCAATATTTCTAAAAATAAAATAAAATAAATAAAAATAAATAAATATATAATAAATAAACCTCACTGTTTAGAAAGGTGACCTTTTCCAGAATGTTATAAATAAATGTCATAACAGAAAAAAAAAATCAATTTGTGTATGCTTTTAATTAATAAAGGTGTCTCTGACGTGATTTAGTGTCTGTGAAGCGCTAAAAAACGTAACGCTACGGTACAGACGAGAATCCGAGAAGCCCGAGAGTTTTGCCGCGAGCTTTTATTTGCTGTGTGTTTAAATCGCCCTCTGACTGCCGATGCCTCTTAGACCTTTTAATTTGTTTAGTCTGTACTAATTGCTTCCATATAGAGTTCAGGGGCATAAACAAGAGGGGAAAGAAAAGGATGGTTTTTATCACTAAAGTATGCCATGACTGTAAAAGAGGCCTCTCGGTGGAGTGATGTTGTCTGTTGACTCGTTCACAATCAGCCTCTGTTCACAGTTTAACCTCCGGCCCTGTTATTAAACCATGCCTTATTCTCCTTAAACCAGTAAATGGTTCAGAATGGATGCCAAATCGACAGGATGCCAAAGCATTCCTTAACTCTTGCTAAGAATTACGAAAGGAAGAAAATCTCAAATGAAATGGTGAAATGGTGAAAAATGATCATTTCCTCCAGACAATATCGCAGGTCAAGTTTTTTCGAGGAAGTGACCTCACGCCTTCGACCTCGCCGAGCGACTACCTCACTTCCTTTCTTCTCTTAATCTCCCCCTTCTCTCTCAGCCACTTTCCATTGTGCTCCTGCCTCCCCTCCATTTTGTAAAGTGCTCATCCAAAGGTCACGAGAGGTCACTCGGAGTTGTAAAATGGCCCGTGACTTGTTGACCCGAGGCTGCTGAAGTGTACTCGACTCCTGAGCCTGGCCTGCGGCAAAGAACTGCCAATATGCGCCTGATTATAACAAATCAGAGATCTTCTTAATCTAATAATGTGATCAATTCAACCCCCCTTACTTGTGTAGGATAAATGGATTGTGACCTAATGTTCACCTTTGGACTCATCATTCATACTCGAGTTGAGAGAGAGAGAGAGAGTAAGAGAGAACGAAAATGGCAGAGAGAGAAAAAGAGACAGATGTATGTAATCTTCAAAATATTTATTTAGTTATAATAAATATCATTTCATTTTAATTCAATAATATAGCACGTTTAATTGTCCCAAAGAACTTTCCAGATATCCGGATGTACATTTAAATTCCTAACCAGGTTCCTATAGAGGAACCAGACTCAAAATAGAACCCGTCCTCTTCTGGGTCACATGGTATAGTGCTATAATGAATCGTTACACTGTGCAGGTGTAGAAGTGTAAAGATAAACAGTAGAGAGTGTGTTGAAAAGGAGGTCAGTGGGAGTCCTGGGATGAGAACAGGACAGTCTATATGATCACTGCAGCAGTTCTTAACATAATACGGCAAACTTAATCAGAACGTCTTTAACTCTCGAACCAGAAATCTCCAAAAATAATCCTGAAAAATCACATTCATAAAATTGGAACCAAATCCAGTGTTTAATAAATAAAATGTTAGTTATTTATTATTAATAATATTCACAGTAAACAATTTCTCCACCACCCCGATTTATTCTGTTAACAGTAATCTTTGGTTGCTAAGCAACGTAATGAGGCAACTATTGCACAGGGTATTTAACGGCTTAAGTGTTTTATTGATTTGAGAGCTGACGCAGTAATACAGAAGTCGGTTTATTGGGATGTGGTCGCAGCAAAGAATTCGCTTTGGATGTTATTCAAACAATTTGATTTTTAAAATCATTTTATGTTATAATATTACAAAAAAATGTTAAATAATGTTATGTCACTATATGCAATGTACAACTTACAAATTGTCTTTGCAATTTACCACAAAAATATATTTTAAAAAAAAGGAAAATAAATAAATAAAACTAATAATAAAAATTATTATTATTATTATTATTATTATTATTATTAATAATAATAATAATAATAACAATAAACAAAAATGTAATAAGAAATAATAAAAAATAACAATTTATTATTATTATTATTATTATTATGCATTTAACAGACTTTAAAATATAAGAAAAACAGTCCTAAATATTACAAATTTAATCCAGCTAACCACGACTTATTATGCCTCATTGCTCTCGGGTCAAAATGATCTGAACACAATCTCCTTTTTTAAATTTTTCGTTTTTCTTTTTTTACATCCATTGACGTATGAAGAATATGACGTATATGTTTTTTTTGGGTTTTTTTTCTGTGGGGACAAAATTATTATTTTGTCATTTTTCCACTTTCAGTTAAAAAAAAGAAGAAGCAACTATTACTATTAAGAGGCTGAGCGGAAAAGCTAAGAAGCACTCTAAGGGCACTTTGACCCAGACCACCGCCAGCTTCATAGAAAGCTTCTCTACAGGAAGATAACGGATGACAGCTGCGGTTCGGTGAGATCTGATTGGCTACCTGTTCCTCTGCCAGCTGCAGCAGTAAAACCACCCAAAAGCACAAGAGCTGTGTTATCCCTGACTTCTTAAAGCAGCAGCGGCAGATCTGCATTCATCTTCCTGCTCTGGTGGCTTTCTGGTTTGTCTCAAAGCTGCCTACTGCGTGCTTACCTTGGGAAAGTCGTAAAAAAAATAAAAGAGACTATTCCGAGGAAGGAATAATGGTATGTTTTAGTCAGGGGGAAACAGAGATAGCAGCAGACACACAGACAGAGGGTAGAAGAAGTGAGTAAAATTTTCCGACTGCTGTTCGTGTTCATGTAGGTCAGGATTGTTTCGGCTACTAATTGGTCGATCGTGTATCATACAGGGTCAGGTGTCCCGGGCTGGCCTCCGCTTTACTGCTGCATGCCCAATAAGTCTCTGTAGAGCATGCATTCAGACATCGTTTTTTGCCAAGAGGGTGTGTGTGGGAGCGAGAGAAACGGAGAGGTCTGTGTTTTGCGATGATGTAATCAGAGTCCATGCCAGTGAGAACTCGACTCTCAGTGAGCTTTACACGATACTCAGCCGAGCTCAACCGACAACCCGGTGACATGCCAATCCTTCGTCATTTATTTACCTGTGGCTTTTTGTAGCGTGCTTCATCGCAGACACCTGATTCCTCTTCTCCTTCCACTTCTTCTAGAGCTCTGGCCCAGGGTTAGCTGACCTCTCTCTCTCTCTCTCTCGCTCTTTCTTTCTCTTTTACGTTCTCCCGCTCATCATCTAACTTTAATCAAGTAAATGGATGCATTCAAATGCTGCTAATTTCAGTGCAGGTAATTGCTTGCCTTTAATTAAATGCGATCAAAAGAGCATTTTAAGTGATTAAAAGAATCAAAAAGACGCAGTTACAGCCTCAGGATATTACGGATGGAAGGATATACAATGCTGCGTCAGACGAAAGATATTTCCTTTGGATTTTTTTTATGGACAGCCTTCTCAGTCGAATAATAAGTCATTGTTAGATGCAAATGCACGGCGGTGCTGTATCAGCTCTAAAACCTGACGTTTTTTCCCCCTTTCCTGATGGTCTATAAATGACAGTTGAGTGACTGTACGCTCTTTAAGACCAGCTGTGCTGTGTAATGTGGTTATGGAAGATGGAAATTGACATAGCACATGCAGCATGGCACAGACGTAGGCCCGGGGTAGGTGGGGGTGTGTTTACACAGGTCATACCACACAGACAAAACCCACATTATTATCCATATTGCAAACATTCCTCGAGTTCAAGATGTGCGAATTAAGGGTTTGAGACAATATTTGTGTGCTTATTACTCTCAACGGCATTGAGATTAGATCTCAAACACTGCTTTATAGAAATATACAGGAACAAATGCATGGAAAATGTATAACTAGTTACAGATTTTCCATATTCTTGCTTGAATAATTTTGTTGTTTGGTGTATGCTGTCAATAAATAAATGCTATTCCTCTGATTCATATTTAATTCAATTTTATTTGGACTAAGAGACAGGGCCACGAAGCAATATGGATGTCCTTTAGATCTGCTAATTTGAGACATTAGTACTGTCTCATTTTCATATCATCACTAACCGGTTAACCAGCTTACCAGCTTCTCTAGTGTTAGTAATGAATAAACGGCAGGTTTAGCTGCAGTGCACTAAATCACGGTGGACAGGATTGTTTAAATCGAGTTTATATCTGAGGTAAATGCATGCTAATTACCCAGCGGTCAGTTAGTTCCGTAGGTATGTGAGATGACAGTAGAGCAAGTTCAATAATATTAATAGCTCTGGACATTTTTAATAATATGTAAATGATATAATGATTATCGTAAGTTTTATTATGATTAGTAATAAATATATTATGTATATATTCTGATTAGTTTTAAGCCATTTAAAATTGCATGTTTAGTGTAAATAAATAAATAAATAAATAAATAAATAAATAACACAGATCTGTATTTGTAAATTTTTATATAAGTTTTGGATTAGAGAGTTCTTCCAATCAGTGATGGTTGGAGTATGTAATTGGTACATCATGAGCTCTAAATCCTTCTAATCATATTTAATAAATTAATTAAACAGGAGTCACAGGAGTTTGTATGTGTGTGTGTGTGTGTGTGTGTGTGTGTGTCTTTGTGTTTGTGTGTGAAGTCCTGAGAAATTCAGTTATCTGTTTCTGTGTTCTGTCACGTTCTGATAAAGTAAATGGAAAAACTGAGAGATCCTGGCTAACAAGGCTTCAACACTATCACAGGAAAGACCTGTATTCACACACACACACACATTTTTTAAAACAGGATCTATTGTGGCTTGTGATATGAGCAAACTAGCATGTGTCTGTTTTGCGCGTCTCTACATAACGATCCGAAATACAGAGCCGTGTCGATGTAAATAAATCAAATCTTCATCCGTCGTGTGAGCTACTGTAGCCTAAAATACTTAAATAGAATCTACACTACTGCATCTTAGTCTTACTAATGGAGTCAATGGAAATGGTACAATTATTGCTTAGCATTTTAAAAATTAGTGTAATCTTGCATGCTTTGCTTGCTAGCTAGAAAACCTTTGCTAATGCAAGCGAGTGGGATCAAATCCTCAAACATAAATTATCTATCTGTCCAACATCAGGCTAATTTCTAGAACAGTAAAACAGTCAGCTAGCTAGTGCTATTAGTGACTTCTGGACAGGCTTTAAAAAATAAAAATGAATATATTATTATTATTATTAAGATTAACATTAGCATTAGCAATGTATATGCTCAGAGGTAACTCTTTCTTCAAAAGCGCCCCGACTTTTTCCCGACAGCCGAAGAATGCATGAACAGTCTGATAATTAGCGCTTGTCCTTGTTAACAAGAGACACTTCAAAGCCTGAAGTAATGAAAAGTATTACATCGAGCATGGCAGGCTGCATTCCAGCTTGGCAGCGATCTGGTGTGACGATTCGGATAGGACTAACCTGCAGAGATGAAACGAGGAGCATGGTGGGATATGCAGAGAGGAAGATGAGAGAGGCATGAGTAAAAGGGTAAAGGCAGGGAAATGCTGGGGGAAAAGGGGGGAAGGGGGCAGGAAGTGGTTGCAGATTGACTGCATTGAACCTGGCAGGATTTTTACAGACAGGAAGCGTGTGGCAGTGGAGGTGTTAAGAGGTGTTTTTGTTGAACAAAGCAGCCTGGCAGTTTTGCAATACAATAACAATGTCTGAGCAAACTTCTTTTTGGTTTCCTACATTACCCACAATGCCAAACGAGTACCTGCTGATAGATGTGAAGCCCTTGCTTCATCTCTACCTAAACAGAGTGATGCAGCAGCACTTTATTGATTTAGTCTTAATTTTAATTTGGTAACTTGGTCATAATTTTTAAGAATTCTAATAGTACGAGTGAGCAAACTGCTTTTAGGTTCCCTACATTACCCATAGTGCCATACAAGTATCTGTTGCTAAAAGCGAAGCCCTTCCTTTCTCTACCTAAAGAGAGAGCGATGCAGCGGCACTTTAATGGTTTATTCTTAATTTTTTTTAGTATTTTACTTTGAGCATGAGACAGTAAACTTCTGTTTGGTTAATGGTTTCCTACATTACCCATAATGCCATTGCTGGTAAAGGTGACAGTTTTGTCTAGCCCTCGCTTCATCTCTACCTCAAGAGAGAGCGATAATTAGTGATTATTTTAGTATTTTATTTGATTTAATTTAAGTAATCAATCAGTGAGCAAACTTTTGCCCAAAGGCTTCCTGTATTTTCCTGCAATGCCATTCAAGTACCTGCTGATCGTGGTGACAGTACACCCTAGCCCTTGCTTCATCTCTATCTCTAAAGAGAGTGATGCAGCGGCACTTTAGTGATTTATTCTCAAACAGGTCAGATTCCACAGTTTTAATATTTATTATCTTAAAGATTGAGCCACTCAGACTTGCCATCTCTAGAAAATCCTTAGTAGAAGGTGGTATTTTGTTCGGACTGATTGATCTGATATTCCTTATTTTTGAGATCGATGAAATGTATTTTTACAGAAATAATGAAAATACTGGAAAACACTGAGCAATGAATTAGCACTAATCAGAAATATTTCTATAAAGATATCTGATGTGGTGTAAGGTGGAGGTGTGTTATTGGAAACTCAAGATATTATGTACAAAGATAGTTAATCTAGCTAACAGCCCAAAATTTCCAGTACTACAGGAAGTCCCAGTGTAGTGCTGAGCTAAATAGTTTATCATGTTTCCCAAGTAAACGGGTTGCCAGATTGTCACAATATCCAGCACAGGGCTGCTAATTTTTCTAAAAAAAAAAAAAAAATTAAATAAATATAGCTAAAAAAGTTCATGTAAGCTCTTTAGCATATGATTACTCCATATCTGGAACTGCTAAAGATGCACATAGTCACTGACTATTCAGAAGAAGAACAGACCTTTTTTAATAGATTATGGAAAAGTATTCATATTTAGTCTCGTTGTGAACACTGCTTTTATTCAGATTATTAAAATGATCTGATCGGAGATTTCCTGGACATTCTGCCTTTTCCAGTTGTGTCTAGACTACTATTTTACCACAAGGAGGGGGAAAAAGAAAAAAATTGGCAATTGGAAAAAAATCTCATTTCAGGCAATGAGAAATGACTGGAGCATGTTCTGTACTTTGTTAAGGGCAAATGAGCATCATACTGCACTAGCGCACTCACGCTAACAGCCTTCATGGTGTTTTCATCACAGACGCTGTTAAGAAAATAGAAGCTGACATGAAAAAATACTGTACCTTCTGCCGGGTTCGACGGATAAAAACGCGAGGAAGGTCGTGAGAAAAAGCATGGCATTTAAGAGAAAAGGGGGTCAGGTAGCTGCAATAACACACAGCTGTACACGTGGCTTCCAACTGGGAAGCAAATGATTCCCTGCGTGTCAGGATACGTGTGGAGAATTTCAGAAAATGAAGCTGAGCAAAATGTGTTTAAGAGGGTGGTTGGCATTGCTTTAGAAAAAAGGAAAGGAAAGGAAAGAAAGAAAGGAACTCAATAAATGCTGCTTAAAATGCAAAATATGCACAGTAAAAAAAAAAATTGCTGAGTTTGCGGAAAATAGGAAGTTAATAATGTTGTTATGTTTCTGTGTTAATGGGAGAAGAGAAGAGAAGAGAAGAGAAGAGAAGAGAAGAGAAGAGAAGAGAAGAGAAGAGAAGAGAAGAGAAGAGAAGAGAAGACGCTAGCTCTATGGAATATAAGTAGACATTTCACGTTGTGGTAAAGAATCTCAATCATGTGCATCACCCAGCACTCTGGAGGAAGATTTCTCCCACATGCGAGCGGTTTCCGGGCATGTTTGGCATTTCTGCTCGACTCTCTGCACACATGCAGTGCAGGATGCTGTTGATTTTGTGGCTTGTAAACTTGAGGAAAATACTTCACGTTCATTGCAATTACTGATCATAAACGTTCCTTTGCACAATATTCCTCAACAGGAACTGTGCTGGAATTGTGCCCTGATGCTATGATCCACTATTTTCCATGATGTGTATTGTGTGTAGACTGAGACATGTTCATCATAATTATTTACCTTTCCATTTGGCAGATGGTTTCATCTAAAGTGACTTGGAAGTGAGGCAAAATGCAATCCAAGCTCAGAGCTGCTGAAAGGAGACAAAGAACTGAAGTTGAAGAAGCAAGTGCAGGAAGTTTGAAGGCGTCTTAACATGTCGGAGGATTTACACACATCGAACTGTTTAGTACTCTATAATAGTTCTTATCCTGTTTAAAATCACTTTAATGGACGTTTGTTTCTGTGGGATCAAATATTACGTAAATTTAGGTTGCAGGTTGTGACATTTTACCTCACAATGGACAGATAATACCATGCAACTACAGTAATCAAGCCTATTATTTTGAGATAAAGTCATGTAATAGCAACTTTTTTGTTCTACATTTTCAATATATTACAATTTCATTTTTTTTACCTCATGGTTGCTAGCTGTGAGGTAAAACACAAAATTGCAATTTTTTTACTTTACAAATGTTACTATCACTTTTGTTTACCTTAAGTTAATATTACTCCCTTGTGACTTATTATGTTAGTATAGCAAGTTAATAACATGCCCTTTACTACACAATTGTGAGGTAATATTACACAAGTGTAGCTTTGTACCTCATTTGGTAATAAATATCACTCAGTCGTGACATTTTACCTCACAATTGCTATAATAATAATGATAATTCTATAATGTCGTGTAATAGCAACTTTTTTTTTTGTTCTACATTTTCAATATCTTACTATTACAATTTACTACCCACATTCTACCCACATAACTGTTATGTTTTACCTCAGAACTGTGAGGTAAAACACACAACTGCAATTCTTTAACTTCGTGCATAAATATCCCGTAGTTGCAACATTTTACCCTTAAATTGAGGTAGTCACGCAATTGTCACGTTTATCTTAAACGTATGAGTTAAAATAACACGATTGTGACTGTTTTCCTAACAAATTCAAGGTAATAATACTCAGTTGCCACTTTTAATGCTACAATTGCAAGTTTTTACATACTTTTTACCTCAGAATTTTGGGTTAATATCATGAAATTATGACTTAATCTATATAAGTGGAATAATATTACACTGTGCCTTTTTTAACTGCTACTTAATTTCCTTCTATTGTGAACTTATTTTATTTATTTATTTACTTATTTTACCTGACAATAGGATGTAAATAAAATACAATTTTTGTTCGATTAGATTTGCTAATTAATAATAATTAATAATTAATATTTTTTGCCTCACAATTGTTAAGTACTAATACAGTTATTATTTCTTACCTCAAAATTGAATTAAATTTACATAATTATTATCACAAATGTATGTAAATATCAATCAATTGTGACATTTTACCTCAAACTGCAAGTTAATATTACCTCGCTTGTGACTTTTAATCCTACAATTACAGGTTAATACATTTTTCCATACTTTTTACCTCACAATTTTGAGTCAGTATCATGAAATGATGACTTCCTATCCGACAAATATGAGGTAACACTCATACTTATAGTTGTGTTATCACAAATTTCTTATTATTATCCTACAATTTAAAGTTGATGTCACACAACCTGAGACATTTTACCTCGAAACTGCTAGAACACTACTAGTACACGACTGTTTGCTTCACAATTATAAGTTAGTAATACTCAGTTGCATCTTTTCATCACATAATTTACAAATCAATAACTTTTTACATACTTTTTTAGTTGTGTTATCACAAAATTGTGACTTTTTGTTATGATTTTAAGTTAATATCACACAACTGTAACTATTTTACTTTAAAATTATAAGTTAATGTCATAATTGTGGCCTCAAAATTGAGGTAATATTGCAGTCTTATGACTTTTTACCTCACAACTGCTAGTTTATATCACTAAATTGGATATTTTTTATAGTTTTATACTCAAAAACGGTTGTATTCATATATATTCAATAATTCTATCTATTCTATAGTCCTATTCTATTCTATTGTGTTCCAAATTTTCTATTTTGATGCATTCAACCCTTTTCTTTTCTACTTAATTCGATACATTCATACATATAAATTCTTTTTTTTTATTGTCATGAATTCTATTGGATTTATTTTATATTCTCTGTGCATTCTACTATATTTTTAAATTATATATTTAAACTTTAAAATTTATCATATTCTATCATGATATGTTTTACACTTTTCTATTTTAGTCTATTCTACTCTGCTGTGATGTGTGTTATCTGTATGTATGGTAATATATTTCTATTTTATTTTAGTATCAAAGATATTCTATTCTATTCTATTCTATTCTATTCTATTCTATTCTGATATATTCCACCCTATGCCATTTTGTTCTATTCTACATTTCTGTGGTATTCTATTTTACTCTTAATTTTAAGGATTCAGCTTATTCTATTCTATTCTATTCTATTCTATTCTATTCTATTCTATTGTATTCAACTTTACAACTGCATTTTTTTTACCTAACATTTGCCAGTAAATTTAATGAATCGCAACTTTTATCCTAAATTTGTCAGTTAAGGTCTTTTTTTTTCTTCACAATTTTGGCTTCACAAATGCAAGTTAATATAAATCAACTGAAACATTTTACCATAAAATTATATGTATTTGGAATTTGCTTCGGATCAATAAAGTATCTATCTATCTATCTATCTATCTATCTATCTATCTATCTATCTATCTATCTATCTATCTATCTATCTATCTATAAATATGTTAGTATTACTCAGTTGTGACTTAATAGGCTACAATCGCAAGTTATTAACACATTCCCGAATACCACCCAATTGTGAGGTAATGTTTCACAACTTTGGACTTCACATTTTTTAGCTAACATCACTCAGTTGTGACCTTTTACCTCAGAACTGCTACTTAATATTACTTATTTGCACTTTACTTTTTACTTTAAAGCCGTTATCACAAAATAATAAAAAAAAATTTATTCTAATTTTATTTAATTCAGACTACTTACTTATTACACAGTATTTACATATTACAGACTTTTGACCTTTGAGTCAAATATTGAGTTTTTATCACTCACTTACTTCAATTTAATAAATTCCATTTTTTTTACCTCATAATTGCGAGAACCTATCATGCAATTTCTTCAGCTGTGAGTTAATATCACTATATTGCAACTTTTACCTCACAGTTGCACGTTAATATCACATAACTGCAAGATTTTTATCCTACAGTTGAGTGTTGATATAACTTAATCATGGTTATTGGAAGTAATTGGAACATGACGGTCTCTAAAAGCCAACTATAATCATTTTTGTCATAAAAATTAGCATGTAGTGACAGGGCAAGAGTCACATCCAAGCAGCTGTCTGCGAAACCATCACGGCTGTGTGTGTGATAAAGCTATGAATGAAGATGATGAGCTGCTGATGAAGCGATGAGCTGTGACAAGCAGAGCCGTCATGGTCTTTACCGGCTTGAGTGTGTGTGTGTGTGTGTGTGTGTCAGAAAGAGAGAGAGGTAGATAAATGAACTGTGTTTGTGGTGGATTTGTGTCTGGGATTTGGCTACATTATTTGGGAGAGTTATGACAGGTGTGTGCCACATGAGTCTCTCTCTCTCTTTCTCTCTCTCTCTCTCTCTCTCTCTCTCTCTCTCTCTCTCTCTCTCTGATGATGATGATGATGAAGATATCACTTTAAAGGACAATCTCCATAATATTTCATGCTCACTCAGCACCCAGGGGCTGCAGGCCAACTGCTCTATCAATTGATTTGATTCACTGCTGGAGCTTCTACTCACTCACACACACACACACACACACACACGCACACACACACATACACACAATATTTCAAATAAATGATATGATGAAAATGATAGCCGCATCCACACGTGAGGCGACGCATTACTCTGTGCGAAGGGATGAGTTTTATCTCGCACACTTTATTCTATTTCTCATTTCTTTCATTTTTGATGATGTGAGAAATGAGACACACACACACACACACACACAGCACTTAAGCTCTAGCTCTTTAAAAGGACATTTCCCTTATTTCAGGAATAAATGATTAAATGATAAATGAATAAATTATTTTTTTTAGCTATTCTGTTATAGTCTTGTATATTAAATGCAGTTCTTTTGTGCAGTGATATATTCACTACTGCTTTATTATGATATTAAAATCTTTTTCTATTTTATTCTGTTGTGACATATTCTATAATTCAATTGCTATTCTATTCTGATCTATTCAAAAGTGATCTTTTATAGTTATATGTCCAACAGGTACTTAATACCTGAATATAATATATTCAAATATTTTATATTTTACTCTGTTGTGACATTCTATTCTATTCTGTTCTATTCAGTTCTATTCTATTCTAGGATGATATATTCAAAAGGTATTTTGTATTCTTATATATTCTATAGCACTTAATATGATATATAAAAAAATTCTATTACTCTATTGTGACATTCTATTCTGTTCCATTCATCCCTTTCAAATTCTTAGCAACTATCATAGTATCAATTATACCTATTCTGTTCTGTACTATTCTATTCTAATCTATTCTATTGTTATCAATTCCATATATTTTTATTTATTTTCTAATTTGATGCATTCCACCCTTTTCATTTTCTGATCAGTTCTGTACTACTATACATTATTTGTCAAGAATTCTATTGACTCATGTTATGATATATTCAATTATTTTCTGTTGTATATTACTCTGTTGTGACATTCATTATTCTATTCTATTCTATTGCAATATAATCAAAAGTGATATTTTGTACTCTTATAGATTCAGTAGTGCTTAATATGATATATTCAATTATTTTCTATATTACTCTATACTATTCTATTCTATAATATTACTCTACTCTATTAGATTAGATTAGATTAGATTAGATTAGAGTAGATTAGAGTAGATTCTGTGCTGATATATTCAAAATTGTATTCAAAATTTATATTCCTTTCTTATATTATTTTATATTATATTCAAAATTTTTATATACTCAGTAGTGCTTAATATGGTATATTCAATTATTTTCTTTATTACTCTATTGGGACTTTCTATTTCATCCTATTCATCTTCTCATCAAATTTATTCTATTTTAGTATCAATTAAACCTATTCTATTCTATTCTATTCCTGTGATATATTCCACCCTAGACTACTTTGTTTTATTATATTGTACTTTTCTGTGGTGTTCTATTTTATCCTTATTATATTATTTAATTAAATAATATTATATTATATTATATTATATTATATTATATTATATTATATTATATTATATTATATTATATTATATTATATTATATTATATTATATTATATTATATTATATTATTATCCACATGTGTTCATTTCTATTCTATTTTGATAGACTCCCCTTTGCTTTTCTATTCAATTCTATTCTACTACACACATATAAAATCTTTTGTATTGTTATAAATTCTACTGGATTTATATTAAATATTTCTGTACTCTACCATGTTCTGTTCCATTCTTATTAAAGATTATTGATTTAAACCCATAATATTCCATCATGATATATTCTACACTATTCTATGTATATTCTATTCTATTCATCTGTGATGTATGTTACCTGCATGTATTCTACCCATTGGATTTATGTAACATTTTTACATTTTACATGATGTATTCTACCCTATCCTGTCCCTCTCTAACCTGGAAATAAATTTCTATTCTATTTTAATATCAATTAAACCTATTCTATTCTATTCTATTCTATTCTATTCTATTCTATCTGTTCTGAATGTCTTTGGTGTATTTTATCTGTTTTATATCCTCACAGGGTGTTTAGGCCACAGAGACCACTTCTATATGACAGCAGTGTAATGTGTCTGTGTGTTCATGTGTGTGTGTGTGTGTGTGTGTGTTTATGTGTGTGTGGTGAGGGGTATAAAGAGCTATGATTAATCACACAGCTGATGACGGATTGTGTGAGGATGAAGAATCTGTCAGACACTCATATGACTAATGAACAACATAATAATGGCAACATACATCACTCAATGTGTGAGCTGCAGGGGGGGTCAAAGGAAGGCCTCGATGCTGAATGCCCTACTAATGAGTCCACTGGAGACTGTCCCCACACACACACACACACACACACAGAGACTATAGCAGGATTAGGTGTCTGTTAAAGAGATCTTCTTTCAGACCCACACTTATCATTGCCGTAGTGTGTATTCATTATGCCTAATCCAAGCAACTTCCCCAGAAGAAAACAGAAACAATTCTGATTTTAAATTCGTATGTAAATTAGATGTAAATTAAAATGTCCAGAATTTGACAGAATTTGCTGGCCAGCCTCTTTATAAGACTGTGCCCTGACTTCCTGTTCAGAGACGGTCTGAGATGTTGCTCCCTCGTTGTTATTATTATTGTTGTTATTATTATTATTGTTTATTATTCTTTCATCCAAGAAATAACTGGACCAAAAATAACGTATTTATAATGTTTACACAGCATTAGAGTCTGTAAATGGACGTGGGATAAAGTCCAGTAACTTTGTAATCTCTTTATATGGATGCACTGACCGCTGGATGGGCTTTCAATTTGATTTTATAACATGGTTACAGAACTGCAAAATATCAGTGTGTCTGCCAGTTCAGACACGCTAGGGCACTGTGAGGTCGCATCGGAAAAAGATAAGTGATGTGATGTTTTGTTTTCTATTCTATTCTATTCTATTCTATTCTATTCTATTCTATTCTATTCTATTCTATTCTATTCAAATGAGTTCTGTTCTCATGTGATGTATTATATTCTATGCCATTAATTCTATTCTGGTCTACTGTGATCTATTCTATTCTATTTGAATGTGTTCCATTCTCATGTGATGTATTATATTCTATCCCATGAATGCTATTCTGGTCTACTGTGATCTTTTCTATTCTATTTCATTCAATTCTATTCTGTTCCATTCTATTCTTAATCTAATGAGTTATTTTCCCACATGCTCTCTTCTCATGTGATGTATTATATTCTATCCCATGAATTCTATTCTGGTCTACTTTGAGCTATTCTATTCTATTCTTTTCCTATGTGGTGTATTATATTCTATCCCATGAATTCTATTCTGGTTTGCTGTATTCTATTCTATTCTATTCTATTCTATTCCCATGTGTTCTGTTCCCATGTGATGTATTATATTCTATCTCATGAATTCTATTCTGGTCTACTGCGGCCTGTTCTATTTCATTCTATTTTATTCCATTCTATTCTATTCTATTGTAATGAGTTCTTGTCCCATGTGCTCTCCTCTCATGTGATGTATTATATTCTATCCCATGAATTCTATTCTGGTCTACTTTGAGCTATTCTATTCTATTCTTTTCCTATGTGGTGTATTATATTCTATCCCATGAACTCTATTCTGGTCTACTGTATTCTATTCTGTTCTGTTCCCATGTGTTCTGTTCCCATGTGATGTATTATATTCTATCTCATGAATTCTATTCTGGTCTACTGTATTCTATTCTATTTTATTCTATGTTGATGTGCGCTCTTCCATTCAAAAGTGATCCATTCTATTATGTGCTATGTTATTCTGTTATGATATATTCCATTCTTATCTGTTCTGCTCAAATGGATTCTACTCTATTCTCATCTATTCTATTTTTATGGGTTCTATTCCATTTTTCTGTAATATATTTCAAATTTATCTTATGATATTGTTTTATTTTGTGCCCTGTTCTCTTCCATTCTAATCTGATGCATTCTTTTACATGCTGCTTTATTCTGCTGTCATATATTTTATTATGGTATGTTCAAATGCAAATGGATTCTATTCTACTCTATTCTATCTTGATGTTTTCTATCCCATTCTACTGTGATATACCTCGGTTTTCAGTTCTTCCATTCTAATGTGATGTATTCTATTCAATTCTATCCCCTTTTCTTGAGATGAATTTATTTTATGCTATTCTATTGTGGTGTATTCTATCATATGCTGCTTTATTCTGATGTGATATCTTCTATTGTAGTCTGTTTTATTCTAAATTTTTCTATACATTAGATATTTAGACCTGTTCTATTCCATTCTATTTCTGTCCTATTCTATTCTATTCTATTCTATTCTATTCTATTCTATTCTATTTTATTACATGCTATTATTCTATTTTTTTATCTATTAAGGTTCAATGTATTTTGCTCTGTTTTCTTTTGTTGCATTCTATTGTGATGTACTCTATACAGTTCTATTCTGTTCTGTTGCAATCCAAATGATAAAACAGCTCATAAAACCCAAGTTAGTGGGACTGAATATGATCTAATTCTAATATATTCATTAGTCTTTTTAACACCTTATGAAAGTCAAAACTTGTCTTTTAAAATGTTTAATACATTTAAAAACAATTAAATATTTCCTCAATTCCACATCCTGTCTGCAATGTCCTTCAGTCATCATTAATCTCTAAAGTGTCATTTTTCAAATAAAAATAAAAACATGTCATATGTAGAATACAAAATATCAGTAAGCTCCTATAAGGTTTTTTACAAAAAATAAAAAAGTACTGATCCAGTGTTGACAGTCAGCTGCGACGTCTGCCACGCTTGACCTTATTGATTCCCAGCATTAGTCGACAGACACCGTTTACACCACAGATGAGACCCCTGTCTTTCTCTTTCTCTGCCTTTCTGTCTCTCAGTCATGGTTATTATTCTGATTATTGATATCAGTGCAACATTTCACTCTTTTGGTTCTCCTCTGCAACAGCTCTAACAAATCAATACATCGGATCGGTGTGAGGTCCAATTGGGAAAAATTCCCAGAGGGCAATCACACTGCTGCAGCTTAAACAGGGCAGAAGGAGAGTACTGATATAACAGTGTTATTCATCCACATAGCACTTTCTATGAATCCTGTATTCATAATGTATTAAAAATGTATTTAATAGCATTTTACTACACGTCAGGCTGTGTACGGTTGTGTATGCGACAAAAATAAAATTTAAATACATAACACAACCAATATTATCTGTTATAAGCCTTTATAAATAGTCATATGTGGTTACATTAATGACACTTTATAAAGCATGTCCGGTTACAAAACATAAAAATTCTATATATATTTGTTTATAGGAGTATTGTAATGCACTTAAAGAATCGATGGTATATTATGTCTGCAATAGAGGTTATAATGCTTCATAATACACAATAGAGTTCCATTTATTTTTAGATATATAAAAATATATAACACATGATAGAACATTATGCCATGCCATTACACACCCAGAAGTGATACATTTTTTGGTTTCGCATAGTTAAAAGACTATATAAATAAAAGTATATGTTATGATGCGTTATAACCTTTTATATAGATACTATATAAGATCATATGTTATTGGACAATGCTTATAGGATGATACGAACTCTACTGTGTTGCTATAGAAATAATAAGAATACTTAATGTTCTCTACTTGAATGTATAGGTATTATCCAGCATAGTGTTATAAAGTCATATTAGCACACTTAATAGTGTTATAGCCATTTTTTGCATACTTTATGAAGAGTTCTAATCATACTGGTAACCTGAAGTACAGACTTACACCAGAACATCTCATATGGTGGATTAATGTCTACAATCTTCTTATTAATGAATATTATGTTGCTTATATAACTATAACTACTTATGGATAGTTATAAAGGCTTTTATTCGATGGATAGTTATAAAGGTATAAGGTTTTGGCATTATAAAAGTTATATGTAAGGTTATAAGCAAATAATTTACAACATGACAGATGCTAATGTGATGACCCACTGTTTTCCAGTTTTGTATAATAAAGAATGACTTTTTATCCATTTATAGAACGCATGTCGTGGAAAGTTACTTCCTGTTATCATCTACAGAGTCGTTCCTTCACCAGCCTCTTGTTCTTTTTTCTTTTCTTGAAAATATACTTCCCTATAAACCACTTTTAGCACATTAGAGAAAGTAATTTTCATGTACCAGATTTTGCTAATTCATTGAAAAATGACGAATTAGGACGTTTGTCCTTTGCTGCTCAGTATAAAAAGTTGCTGTGTGGAATGGAGATGAGGTGAGAACCCAGAGTAAAGACTACAATGTAAGAGTGTGTTGTTTTTCCGTTTTTTTTCTCATTGCTCTGTCTGACCTCACTGCTTCCAGACTTCTTCCCAAAAGGCTAGTCTTTTTCCTTTTTTTTCTTCCGCCCCCAATATTTCCCACAAAACTCTCGACAGCGAGACGTGGCGATGGACAATGTCTCCGCCTGCATGACCTGAGTGCCCAATAGAGATTAAGCTTTGCATTTCAATCTCTGTTGTTGTGGTGGAGGTAATTTGATTGATAGGCTGTTTATCATTCAGCTGGGACTGACACTCATTCGGGGCCTGGAGGGCACATATCCCTGAGTGTGTCTCTATGTGTGAGAGAGAGAGAGAGAGAGAGAGAGAGAGAGAGGGTGCGTTTTATCCAATCTTTTGCCCCCTTGCTCACATTTAGCTGACCCCTCTGGGTCATCCCAACTTAAGTAAGAGTGAAAGTGTGTTAAACATGTACACAGAGCCCACAGCTGCAAGCAGCACTCCTCCTCCTCCATCTCTTTCTCCTCTTTCTCCTCTCCGAGCTGACTTTGATGCTTTAGCAATCCATACATATTGATTTGCAGCGATAATAAACAATTTGATTAGCCTCCTTCTATAGGCTGCCACTTCAATCTATCACAAGGGCCCAGCCGAGTGGAAGACGAGGGGAAGTGGAGGGAGAGCGAGAGAATAAGATAGGCAGACAGAGAGAGAGAGAGAGAGAGAGAGAGAGAGAGAGGAATGGAGAGAGATGGAGGAAGGGGAAGGTGGACCACAGAAAAAGGGGATCCTGGCATGATTATGTGTCAGGGTGTTCTGAATTGGACAGGACAGCTGAGCTGCCTGCTTATTAACTCCCTCAGAAAATTCTCGGGGCTCTTGCAAGCACGCCGCAGCGCTACCATCTGGATCGATAAGCAATCTCCGCTGTGTACTGAGCAACTGCAACATTCATTTGTCTTCCACTATCCACCCCTCTCTTTCTCCCTCTCTCTCTCTCTCTCTGTCTCTCTCTCTTTCCTTTTCTTCCGCTGTGTCCTCACCGGACAAGGCACCTGAGCAGCCATAAAAAGCAACCTCAAATTTCTCTCCACCTTTCAATTCAATTTTTCAGTTTTGTTATACATACGCACGCCTGCTCTCACGCCACCTTTTCCCCCTTCTTTCTTTCTCTCACTCTATCTCAAGCTTCGTCACGTTTCCCCAGGCTCTGTCACTTTCTAGATAATGACCCCGAGAGTGAGAGAACAACTGCCTCAATCCATCTCATCACTCTGACCCCTTTCTTGTGTCCCTAAGACAGAGAGAGAGAGAGAGAGAAGGATAAACTAAAGCACCTCATTGGTAACAGTATACAGTGGAAAGAGTTGTGAAATGCTACACATCCAGCTAGCTAACCACAGCTAGTGTTTGTTTACTATCTAATGTTGTATTAAGTTTTGCCTACAGTCTCTCTTTTTCTACATCGGAAAGTGTTTAGCTAACATCTACACTTCCTAATTAGCATACAGTTTCCCAGCACAGTAGCACAAGCTGCTTTTTGTATGTAGCTTGTCTGATAATGCAGGAATATGCAGGAATCATTATTACCAGTACACACAGGCAGAATGGAAATCGACTTTTCAATCAGTTTAAACAATCATCAATTACAAGTTTGATATAAAACAAGTCAGGACTCCGTCGGCTTGTGGTGTGTTTTAGACGTGTGTTTTTCCCTCTGTTGGAGAACCTTACACAAAGTTTTACTGGTTGAAGATCAAATCTGAGCTGCTTTTTAGATGAACAAGCACTTGGAGCATCTCAGAGAGCAGAAATGGGTTTTATATCAACATTTACTTTGAAGATGTGTGGAAAAAAACTAACTGTTCTATGAATATATCGCTCCTAGTAGGCTAGGCCAAAACAGAAACACTTCTAAAACACTACTAATTCTTAAAGTCCTGAGTGTCTACCTTCCTATGAACTTCACTGTGGATTGGAACATGATAAAGACACTCAATGCTGAACATGTAGACAACAAAAACAGGAGCAAACTCCATTATTTTGTTGGTGGTGGTTGAAAGTTTATCAGCTCTGGTGGCCTACCATTGGCCTGGCATTAATGTATCCTAAAAAGAAAGTTCATGAATGAATGTCAGTTCATTACAGGAGGAAAAGTCCGTGAAGGGAAAAGAACTCGAGCTGAATCTGTCTAATACACTGTGAAAGCAGAGCTTCAGAAATAATCAGCAGGTCTTTGTGTCACTGGGATGAAATTACATTCAATTACTTTAAAAGGTTTTGGCTCATCATAACAGATAAAACTAATTATTGACCAATTAGCGACCGAGAAAATATAAAAAGTGATGCGCAGGCGATCGTGTGAAATCTGGGATCTGTTTCAGAGCTGTCGTCACGCCAAGTTGCATTTTCTGAACCATTTAAGATTTAAATAGTAAAAACAGAAGGCTGATGTCGGTGAAAATTTGTTTAATCTGGCGAGCTTTCTTCAGTTTATTCAGATTTCCGCAATTTTGCTCGGTAGTGATCTTTAACTACAATCACACTGCAGTCTGCCAAAACAGGAAACTCTGTGCTTTTTCTTATCATTAAAGTCTTGAATAAAGAAGATAAGCTCAATATCATCTATTCTTAGCAGCTGGATGGGGGACATGATGTAATTTCTTACTTTAGAAGAAGAATAATTGGCAAAATATAAAATACAGGGATGAAAAGGTCAATTTCATTCAATTTGGTGGATATTTTTTTGTGAAGTCTTGCTCTTGTTCGGACCTCACAACACTCGTACCTATTTTTTTATTTTTATTTAATTGTTTAATTGCCTTTTTTGATTAGAAAGAGAAAAAAGCCTAAAAACTACTCATATGCATAGCACTTTTTCTGGAACCTTCCAAAAATGAGCTCTAATTATGTTGAATTCTGTATTTTAAAAGTCCAGCTCTATTTTCCAGCCTTCTACTTTGTCACTGGAGTCTGAAAAAGAGAGAATAAGTGCTTGTTAATGCAGCATTTGGCTCTAGCGCAGTCCTTCCCTGGCTCCACGCTGCCTCTCTGAAGATGGATTTCCATACAGATTGTGTTTGCAGATTGGCCGAGCTGATCACTTTGAGTGATTCTGGAGGCCATCGATCGGAGGGATGGATCTATCGACAGGCAGGACAGCTGAAGAGGGAGGCTACGCTAGCACACGCAGCGCACAGAAAGCTAGTCAAGCGAAAGAATGATGGACAATGAACCATGTACGCTTCCATGTGCTTTGGAAGGAGAGGAAAAAGATACTGCGAGAATTAAGTGAATGTTGAAATAATAGCTGGTGCAAATACAAATAGTATTTTTTTATTATTTTGTAGAAATATTAAACACACTCTATCCAGTTGTCCCTAATTATTTCAATGTTTATTTTCTGAAAACAATTCATTCACATTTTTCATTCCTGGGAGGATTGGTAGAAGGCGTACATCCTCAATGTTTATTGTGTAACAGTAATTTAGATTGACATGTCCTCTGACCCCTCAGCCACGCCCACTCACTGAGCCCTGGCGTAACGTCCGTAGATATCGTTATACTGCTATATATTACGTGCTGCTGTTTGTGGACATTACAGATCATTTGGATGTTAATAAATCACTCGTAATATATTAAAGGTTAGTGTTGTTAGCAGAGCTGAGAATACGCACGTTTAGAATTTAGGAAAAAGCTTGCACTATCTATAAAAGTGACTAAAGTTTTACGAGGTTTCTGTTTGCGGTTGTGTTCTCTGTCTAAAGGTTCTTCAAAGCAGCAGCGTCAATGTTTAGAGATAATTAAAATATCTGCACTTTAGATGTATTCCAGTGTTTTTTGGGGGAAAAAAATGTAACCACATTTTTACCAATTCAGCCATTTCCTGCAGGAAAAAAGAAATGTGCATGCAACATGGAACACATGGTCTTGGCACACAGCAACATTCACGAGTCGCACACACACACACACACACGCACGCACGCACACACACACACAGAGACATACTAAAACCACAATACATATTGCTGCAGGCATAGGATATGAAGCAGACAAAACAGGAAGTTCATTATAAATAAGCTTTTAATCAGTTCAAAATGCTAGCAGTGAGTAAGTGTGTGTGTGTGTGTGTGTGTGTGCGTTTGTACATCTGTGTATGAGTAGATTACACCATACGCCCCCAAATTTCCCACATTATTGAAGTGATGATGGATAATAATGACTCATTAGTTCTTTATTTTTAGCTTATGGCTAGAATATTCCATGTTTAATAATACAACAAAAATAGCATGTGTTACAATAGATAACAAGGATTTAACGTCACTCTCTCCACACACACACACAGAGAGAGAGAGAGAGAGAGAGAGAGAGAGATGCCTAAATGTCTAATAAGTTAATAAATTCGCCTTGATTTTTTCTTATGATTTAGTTGTACTCTATAGAGCTGACGAGTTTTCTAATCTGATTGGTCAGAAGTTGGTTCTGCTCTAACATCAGCACAGCAGTTCCAGCTCAAATCCCAGACTGAAATGAACACAGGGCGGTTCGATTAAACAGAATATTGTTTCCATGGTAACAGGGTTGTGTATAGAGGGCGGTCGAAGTCTTATAACAGACGGGTTAAAAATGTGTTGTTGTTTAACAAAGAAATAAGATGGAGATGTTTACATAACTTTGATGGATGAGTAGATGGGAAATGAAAAGTAATTTGGGTTGATTAGATCAATGCGAATATTGAAGCAACAGAAAATTTTCAAAGATAAAAAAACTAAGAAAAATACGAAACAAGTTCCTACTCTCACAATGTAAGTACATCCTAGCTCTAAAGTCATATCCTTCCCTCCTCTGGAGAAAATTAAGCAGATTATCCCTTTTTCTGTTATTAAGAAACTATAAAGCAAAAGTGTTACAAAGTGCTGACACTGGAGACTCCTTCCATACATGTAGAGATATTCCTAGATGCAAATGTTTCTGCTTACAGGAAGACAGATTAACAATGAATGAGCTGTCACTATAGAAATGATAAGCTACATAATATATAGAAACATTTGCATATGTGCTCCTTTGGACCAATCAGAATCCAGAATTTGAAGCGCTGTAGTGTAAGAGAATATAAGAATGGATAGCTAGCTAGAGGTTTCTGTTCTTGCGCTATACTCGATCTCTCAGAGAGGTAATATCCTCACATGCTATGCAGATGTCACTCAGCTCATCATCTCCTGCCCGCCTTCATTCTGCCCATACTTCTGCACGTCTGGCAGACGTCTTGTCCTAGATGAATCTTGAGCAAAACCCAGCACTTTGGTGCAGTATTGCAGGACAGGAACGTCGGCAGGATAGAAGAGATTGCCATCAAGCTGCATTCTTTGTTTGGCCATACTGACTACAAGAGAGGAAATAAAATGAGGGAGCTATAGCATAAGTGATGATAGGAACTTGCTTCCTAGACGTTTCATTACATTAAAAGTAAATAGAAAATAGATTTTTTTTTTAAAAAGTAGGCCTTATTTCAATTTGAAACAAAAAAAGTATCCACTTCGCATCAGAATGTCACCTACTGGTTGTTGATTATTTTTATTATTAATCTTATTTATTGATTATTATAGATAGATAGATAGATAGATAGATAGATAGATAGATAGATAGATAGATAGATAGATAGATAGATAGATAGATAGATAGATAGATAGATAGATAGACAACGTTTTTAGAGATAGATAGATAGACAACGTTTTTAGAGATAGATAGATAGATAGATAGATAGATAGATAGATAGATAGATAGATAGATAGATAGATAGATAGATAGATAGATAGATAGATAGACAACGTTTTTAGAGATAGATAGATAGATAGATAGATAGATAGATAGATAGATAGATAGATAGATAGATAGATAGATAGATAGATAGATAGATAGATAGATAAGGTGCCAATTCTTTTAGAGTTGAATGGATAAATAGATGGGGAGAGAGAGAGAGAGAGAGAGAGATAGTGCCAATACTTTATAGGTAATTAGATAGATAGATAGATAGATAGATAGATAGATAGATAGATAGATAGATAGATAGATAGATAGATAGATAGATAGATAGATAGATAGATAGATTTGGTGTAAAAGTCTATCAGTATTTTCCTCTGTCCACATGCTGCTGATCTTCCAACACGTCCCTCTATAGATCATTAACATAGACTATATTCCTCTAACTCTTCCCTTCTATCCTAGTAACCCAATCCGTCCCTCGCTTTTTTCCCATTAAGCCTTTCACTTCTTGTCTTTTTTTTCCCTTCCTTTCATCCTTCCATCCAAGGTCATTTGTAGCCTGGAATCTATAAACCTTTGCATGGCCAAAGTTATATGAATTCTTACTTTTTAACAACCAAGTTAAAACATTTCCATTTCAGCCCCGCTGGTTTAAAACGTTCCCACAATCAGGGGCGAAGAGGATGAAATTACAGAGTAATTACGCTCTCCTTTCTCACTCAGGGAAGTCACATTCGGCGCTCTTGAATTCGAGGTGTTTGTCTCGGCCGCTTTCGCTCGTATGAAGTGTCCTTTTGTGGTGAAGTATTTAATTGAAACATCAACCTCAGCAATTAGTCAGAGCGTCAGACCTCCGTCATGTAATTCTTCATGTGGATAGGAGTGTAAGTACACCCTAAGGCTCAGGGCAGATATATATGAGACACACACACATACACACACACAGAGAGACAGTGATGGTAATGTGTGGCTAGCCGAGCTGCCCCCAGAGGTTGGTCACCTCATCGTCTGACTTAATAAAAATCACCACCCGTCATCCACACCTCATATCACACACACACTCACACTCAAACATGCCATTGTGGTCTGTCCCTACCGTCCAGTGAAATGTTACCCTGTCGGTTTTCCGTACAGCACTCCACCCCCCACACACACACACACCTTGTAGCACTCCGACAGCTTGATCCTAAGCAGATCCGACCACATGTGATTTGTCTGATTCACTGCACACCTGTCTGGCTGCTATAATTAGTATCCATGACACCTGCTGCCTGGTGTTAAAAGTGCAAGGCAAAGTTTAGGCCGGAGTGCAGAGTGAGATACAACCTGAAGCAAAACGTAGCTGACAAACACATTACCAGGAGCAGCAGTGATATCTCAAGCCCATTAAAAACTGCGCTTTAGAAACTGCATGATTGTGCAGAGCGAGATGGAATAAATGTGATGAAATAAATACAAAAGACTGTGCGAGAAGACACGGACAAACAAATAAATATGTAGACAAATGGAATAAATGAGTTAACACCCAACAGGGGAACATGTACGAGGAAGAAACTAATGACAGGACAGCAGTGGGAGGAGACAGGAATAAAACCAAAATATAATATAGACTGAAATAATCAGTCTAAATATTTTCACAATATATTAAACAAATGATAGATAGATAGATAGATAGATAGATAGATAGATAGATAGATAGATAGATAGATAGATAGATAGATAGATAGATAGATAGATAGATAGATAGATAGAGGGGGAGCCTATACTTTTAAAGTTGGATAGATAGATAGATAGATAGATAGATAGATAGATAGATAGATAGATAGATAGATAGATAGATAGATAGATAGATAGAGGGGGTGCCAATACTTTTAAAGATAGATAGATAGATAGATAGATAGATAGATAGATAGATAGATAGATAGATAGATAGATAGATAGATAGATAGATAGATAGATAGAGGGGGTGCCAATACTTTTAAAGTTAGATAGATAGATAGATAGATAGATAGATAGATAGATAGATAGATAGATAGATAGATAGATAGATAGATAGATAGATAGATAGATAGATAGAGGGGGTGCCAATACTTTTAAAGTTAGATAGATAGATAGATAGATAGATAGATAGATAGATAGATAGATAGATAGATAGATAGATAGATAGACACCTAAGACAAGTGCACTATTCCGAAAACATAACTAAAAATGAATATAATATCATCAGGTTAATCCCAATCCCAGACTCCTACTGGTGATTTTATACATATCTAAACTCTCTCCTCTTTTAACAGATGTATTTATTGTAGGATTTTCTAAGCGTTACAAGCAGAACTATAAAATATCCAAAGTTCCCCAGCTCTGGGGAAATGCTTGCATTTGGTCTATTCACTGCAATTTGTTAATGTGTTGTTTGTTGCATTAAAGTTGCGTTTAAGCAAATAAAAGACAGCCCATTGATTTCCTGCTCAGTTCTGCTCCTCGGGAAAGTGCACATGTAGGCAACGAATTAGAATTCGTTTGATGGCTTTATGGATTGAAATATGCCACAAATTTGATTGAGGGCGATTTGCTCGTCTGGACCGGATCCATCCGGCCCCTTCCTCCTTATTGTGCTTCCTGATTGATTTTTAAGTTAGGAGCGGGCGAGCGCCGCCCAATCAAGAGCCACCAACATCGTGCAGATTAGACAATTTGCGGTAATCAATGAAAATATTCCCTGATTTGCGAGAGCTCAATCCGAGCCATAAATCACAGGTGCAATGCATGAGTTAGTTAGCAGTAAAACAAGCGGTGCAGACAGAACGGGCTAGCAGGGGTGAATTAGGGGGTGGGAGAAGAGGAAGTAGCGTGAGAGACGATACTGTGTGTGTGGAAGATAGAGATAGAGAAAGAGAGGAGGTAATGAGACTGAAATACTGGTCTCTCTTTCTCTTAACCCCAGCGCCCACCCCCCAGCCACCCACCGACCCACCCATACACACACACACACACCCCTCCCACTTCCCCTCCCCTCCCCTCCCAACTGCATGCCTGTCAACTACTAATGGCCCAGCACAAGGGCTAGCATTTGTCATCCAGCTTCCGGACACATATTTATTCATTTATTTATTGCCTTGATGCGGGATCATCTTTCATAACGTTAAGCACCTCGTCCTCCCCTCCAGTCACGTATTGACAACAGAGGCTTGAATTTATCCCCCGGAAATAATGCGGTCAGTTAATGGAACGTCATATTCATTAATTAATAAAGTGCATACTGTAGATATTAATATATCTTCACAAAATAAATGACTTAAAGAAGGTTTGAAGTCTCAGCAGCATCAGGCTGAAAGTTTCTCCTTTTTGTTTAGAGAAAATGGACTGCTATGCATCTCACTTGTTTGGTCGCAAAAAAGGAAAAAAAAAAAAAAAGATGGCCATCTTTCTAACCCACTCACTTTCTCATCCCAAACACACACACACACACACACACACCTGGCCGATGCTCTTGGCAGGTGGTTGCTCTTTGTGTCATTGTAATGGCCCTGGCTAGACTGATGATCCTGCCAGCAACCTCTACAAGTGCATTTGATTCTATCACAACCCCCCTCACACACACACACACAAGCACACACAACACATGAACACACTCACAAACCGGGGTTGGTCTGTTTTTATCAAAGGAATTACCTAAAGTGCCTGTTATTTCATCATCCCGTCTGTCAGCAGGACCTATTCCTTTAATTTATACACCCCCAAAACAAGCGCACTGCTCATAGATCACCCATGTCCGACAAAAAAGGGCTAAAATATCATCCGGCCTGTGCAGCCGAGGCCAGGTGTGGAGTCATTAACCTCTGCCACGGTGTAAGGCCGAGCTTATTATGAAATGGTGGCACCTCCTTACTACGAAAAAAGAGTGCCTTTTGTTACCGAACCTGTCCTTATTGAAGCACACACACTTTGTTACACATCAATACACTCATTTCCTCCTCATAAAAGCAGGTGCTGAGGATAGGAATGAAATACTCGGCCTTCAACGGTTTGCTGCCTGAGGGATTCTTTACTTTTTTGCATTTTCTGTTAACGACGTCCGACTCGAGAGCCTTGTTGCGCTGACCAATTCATCCACGCAGAGGGATGGCTTTGAGAATAAGAATGATTCGATGTTTTGTTCAGTATTGAATACGACTCCTTTAAGCTTTGCGGTAATGCTGTTCGGATTGTAGGAAGCTTTTCCTGACTCGGATCATGTCCAAAGCCCTGATTAATACCAAAATAAAACCTACACTCAACCGTCTAGACTTAACAGTGACCCCGTCTGGGTGATACTTCACATTTTAGACTGTTCTAATATGGAGAACGTTTTGGATCAGTAAGTACAGGAGTTTGCTGTAATGCTATTCGTATTGTATTCGCTCTGTCTCTGTCCAGATCAGGTCCAAAGCTCTGATTGTTAGCAAACCGATCGTATTCAAGCACACGAGACGCTCAATTACTTCTGCTAAGCATAAGACCGAAAACGTCTGAGACTGTGACCATTTGCCAGTGATCATGTGATCTGAGGTTATGTTTGGCTAAGTGAAGGTTGCATGTAATACAGATGCATTTAAGATCAAACCTTTTTTGCATCGGCGGCAAATCCTTCAAATTTGATGAGGCTTACGGGAGATTGCAGTAATCTCGCTTGGACTAGCCGACGTTCCTGTGAGAAAGCGTTTCCCGAGCTCTTTCCGTATCTCTGTATTTCTGTTAGTGTACGCTTTACAGTAGGAGATTGACTCCATCTTTGCTTACCCTTGAAAACCTCTGCGCTCCCCTGATCCAACATCAGAAGCGATGATTAAAAATAAAAAAAGAAGAAGAAACAAAAAAAAAGAAAAGAAAAACACTCTCGCTGGCCTCAAAGCTGCCGCCCGGCTTAACGTTGTCAAAAAGAAGGTTTTTTTAAACTCCCCCGTTTGACCTCCTGTGTATATTTTATTGAGCCGTTCTCATCCCTGTGCAGAGAATAAGCTGTGTTCAAAATGTATTTCTCTTCTCATTAACAGCTCATGAGCTACATATGCACTTGGGCTTCAGTGAGAATCCTGAGCTGAGCTTTTCAGATTCGTCTGATGTTTCGCAAACGAATCTTTTTTTTGCCCCCCTTTACAAAATTCGGCAGATACTGTGTTAGCACTTTTTTTAGTTGATAGTATAGTAACTATGTTCACGTTTGATTGGAAGTTATTTCAAGTGCATTACTTGTGTATTTTCACATATCATGGAACACTAGATTTATACAGAACTTAATCCAGACCTAGAAGTAAATGGGGGATGTGGTAGCTTATTGGATAAGGTGTTAGACTACTGATCAGAAGGTTGTGAGTTTGAATCCCAGGTCTGCTGATTGCCACCAAATCATGTGTTCCCCAGGTAAATGACTATGCAGCCCCTTAGCAACAAACTGCAATGCACTGTGTATTCTGACCCCTTTCTATCAGAACCAGCATTAACTTCTTCAGTAATCTGATCCACAGTAGATCATCTGTTGGTTCAGATCACACGGGCCAGCCTTCGCTCCCCATGTGCCTCACTGAGCCTTGGCCACCCATGGACCCTGTCACCAGTTCACCACTGTTCCTTCCTTGGACCCCTTTTGATAGATACTGACCACTGCAGACCGGGAACACCCCACAAGAGCTGCAGTTTTGGAGATCAAATCCTTACACTTGTCCATTTTTCCTGTTTCTAACACATCAACTTTGAGGACAAAATGTTGACTTGCTGCCTAATATATCCCACGCACTAACAGGTGCCATCATGAGGAGATCATCAATCTTATTCACTTCACCTGGCAGTGCTCAGAATGTAATGGCTGATCGTGGTATATTATTATTATTATTATTATTATTATTATTATTATTATTATTATTATTATAATATCTTATATTCCTACATATTCAACCTGTTAAAATACTCAGCAGTTATTCTGCAGAAACAAGTCCTAAATCCCAAAAAATGATTTCTTGCACTTCTGGTTGGGACAGATTGGGACAGATTGGGACAGATTGGGACATAAATCCCTGAAATAAAGTCAAGATATTTAGTACTGCTCTTTTCCTGAATTTTTATCTGATTTTAAATAGCCAGTCATGTTTAACAAGTGACTAATTGGGACTACAAGGTCATCAGGGTGATTAAACGTTATCACGCCGAACAGCAACTCATCTAATGCAGATTCGTTGCATTCATATTAATAACCCATTTTTGCAAATTACAATTTTTTAGTTATTCAGATTCATTAGAGCACAGCACATCCTTATAACGGAAATTAGAAGCATTTATTTTGGTCTTAAAATCATATAAATAGAATAGAAGGCTTAATTTGTCGCGTTTTTGGGTTCTCAAGTGGTTAAGGCTCTGGGTTGTTGATCAGAAGCCCGTGGTTTAAGCCCCAGAACTGCCAAGCTGCCATTGTTGGGCCCATGAGCAAGGCTCCCAACCACCCCATGCTCCAGGGACCATGCATCATAGCTGATCCTGTGTTCTGACCCCACCCCTTCAAGGAAGGGATATATAAAGAAAGAATTTCACTGTGCAGTAATGTATTTACGAAGAATAAATGAACTTAATTTACATTACAGCACATATCCCAACTGTGGAAGTTGGGGTCAGAGTACAGGGTCAGCCATTATACAGCACCCCTACAGCAGTGGGGGTTAAGGGCCTCGTTTAGGGGCCGAACAGTGGCAGCTTGAACCCCGATCCTATGATCAACAACCCAGAGGCTTTAGCGAACCCCTTAACATCTTGGTTTATTACTCAGTTATTTGTCTTTAACCATAGCATTCAGTAGCATCTGGTAATTATTAAAGACTACAGGAATTCCAGTGGAGTGAAATATAGGAATCTGGACCCAGGAAAAGGTCAGACATTTTAATAAATTTTAATTCATTTTAAATGAGAGGTTTAGGATTTGTATGAAATTGAACAAAATCTAACAAGCTTGTTAATCGAATTCACACCCATTTCTCATAAGATGAGATTCCAATGGCAAAGAAAGATCATCAAGAGAACAAGAACAGTGAGAATTTTAATACGTCCGTGAGGTCCGGCATGAGATATGAGGAACATATTAGTTCCGGCCGACGGTACCTGTACTTTATGCACTAGCACAAGCCATTATAAAGACCAACATGACCTCAGCTTTATTCCATAAAACTACCCTTCCCAAGAGTCTCTTGAACATGCCAATAGATTCCACCTGCTGTTTCAGCCTAATGTCCCATCATACAAAGCAAATATCAAAAATGTGATTTGAATCACTGAGAAAAGTTATTGGCAAAGGACAAAGGAAGGATGTACGATAGGACGCGATGTGGTAGCGATGCCACATTTTTTTTACTAGTGCCTATGAAGCTTTTTCTCGTCTCCTTCTCCTCGTTTTTCTCGTGTCAGCACTCCAAAGGAGAGAAAGAGCTTCCCACGTCTCCAGGCAGTAGGCTAACAGCTCAGAAGGTTAATTGAAGTCTGTGTGAATGACTTTAGTGGTCTGTCTTTAACAGGATGACCTATAAAGCTTTAAATGTTTGAGTTCTGCCCAGCTATGGAAAAAATGGATAGTTTTTTTGTTGCTAATGTCCTTGGACTCTGGTTAGAAGAGTGAGTTCTGACAAGTCGGGTTCTGGCGACATAAGCAGGCCTTAATTTGGAAAAGGAATAAAAGGCTAGCGGAAGAAAAGACTTTGTACTGAACATAAATACTTAAATGGTTACTCCATTACATATTTCTTAAAAATATATTTATTGCATATGCTTAACTGCTTACTTTTTACAAGACTTGATTTTGATTTGATTTGATTTCTTAACTATGTTTAAAACAGCTATTAAATTCAGAACATTTGGTCCATATGGTATGACCATCATCTCTGCATCTTTGCATCATTGCAAGGACCATCTGCCTGCAAATATATATAAATAAATAAATAAATAAATAAATAAATAAATAAATGGATAGATATATAGTTAAATAAATAAAATAAATATAATAATAATATATTTTACTACTAATAATAATTTTATTTTATAATAAAATTAAATTAAATTAAATTCGAATAAATCAATCAATAAAAATAAATGAATGAATAAATGAATGAATAAATAAATAAATAAATAAATAAATAAATAAATAAATAAATAAAAGAAAACCAAGAATTGAATTGAATTTTGTAGAAGGACAATCAGCCTGTAAATATAAAAAAAATAAAAATAAAAAATGAAAACAAAAGAACAGAAAAGAAAAGAATTGAATTTTTAAATATAAAACTATCACACAGATGTACATACACACAGTTGCCGTTGAATTCAAGAAAAGATGCAAAGCTAGCTCCGCCCCCTAACTTAAACTCATATAACCTTGTGCGGCTCTTCTTGAATTGTTATGAATGTAATTCTGTTAGAAATTTCGTCCAAAACAAAACAAAAAAGAAAGATGCGGTTTCAAACCTGTATATTTGACCCCAATTGAGTGTAGTTTACCGAAACTTCTTTTTAATGTTTATCGTTTCCATTCGAAAAGGAAATGCGCTGACTCATGGCTAAAACATCTCACTTTCTTCCATATCAGCTTTAATCTCCAGCTCTTTCCCTATCACCAGATTGTAAATCCTTGTCCATTTTAAATCTTTACAAAGTAATCTAGTTAATGTCATACTTTTGGCAATTACAAGTTTGGCCTTCAATTATCCTGGTCCAGCGATCACACGGTTTTATGATTTACTGTACAGTGCTGTGTGTGTGTGGGTGTGTGTGGGTGTGTGGGTGTGTGTGTGTGTGGGTGGGTGGGTTTGCCAGAGAGAAAGAGAGCGAGAGAAAAAAAAAAAAAAACAGAAAGAAAGAAACATAAAGCTCGAGATGGCCAGAATTTTCCGCCTTACATCCTTGTCATTTGCCAGATAATCTCGCTATTGATCTGAATAGAAACGGCCAAAGATGAAGCGTGCATTCTTGACTTATCTTAATCAAGAAGGCTATTGATTATATGACTAATGATGGACCATTAAGATATGGACGAAATGAATGGTCTGTCGTATAATACTAAGCTCTCCGCTAATAGGATGTTTCAGTCAAGAGATGCTCATGATATCGCCTCGATTACAACTGCGCTCTAATTCTATCTGCTCTTCAAGATAACTTAATGTCCTTGTTATTTCTGAAAGAATGGTATTGATTTGTCACTGCCTGTGTATTACATCGCTAATTCATATCTTATTTGTTTCTCTATTGGCTTTAACCTCTGGGAGAACGCAGAGCACGTACTGAAGGACAGTTTAATAGCTGGTCAATGATGTATTACTTGTATTGAATATTAACCACTGAACAAGTGCCTGTATAAATACTGACATCGTATTCTGACATCGCCTCATCGCAAAGACGCCAGTTAGTTTCCTGAAAATGGATCGTGTTATTATTGCCCCTAGTAGGCTACGGAAAAACAAAAATACTTATAAAACACTGATAATAGACGCTGAGTGTCTACTTTAATGGTAACTGTTATGCATTTTAGTTCAATGGGAGCACAAATGTGTAGGCTGGTGATGGAACGAGGGTTTATTTACAGCTGCTATAGTGCAAGTGATAACAGGAATGAAGTGGGTTGGTGGAAATTCCACAACATTGAAACATGATTGTGTTGTTCTGTGGTAAATAAATATAATAAATGCCCAGAGATGTGTTACAATTCCTGAACTTGGAAAAAATAAGACCAGTAAGGTCCCAGTTCACGGCCATGTGGCGTCCTTTCATAAATTACCTTCCAAACCAAGTATAACTGTAAGCGGACAAATAAATATAACATGGGAGAAAAAAATGTTGGACACAAATGTTATCCTGGTGTAAGAGCAGTAAATGTGTCAGAATGTACAGTAATACGGGCATGTGGTAGCTTAGTGGTTAAGGTGTTGGACTACTGATTAGAAGGTTGTGAGTTTGAATCCCAGATCCACCAAGCTGCTACTGCTGGGCCCCTGAGCAAGGCCCTTAACCTCAGTTGTATAAAATGTAAGTAGCTCTGGATAAGGGCGTCTGCCAAATGTAAAGTTGGAGCAATAACAGGAATTTCATAGTCACTACATCATTAGTCTGTTGTTGATCATTTTCCTGAAAGTTTTATTCCTTGCTTCACCATTAATGAGGTCCGTATACAATACTAGCATGTTGTGTTGGACACCTGAGACTCGTGGCAGCGGTGCAGGTTTGTAAGTTTATGAACTGGAACCTGGTCAACACGGAGCTTCTCAGGCATCTCATTAGTGTGTATATATGGCAGTGTGTAGCTGCTTTGTGCATGTCCACACTTGTACACGCATGACTGATGCCTCAAGTAGTGTTGAGTTTCCAGACACAATAAACACCATGACATGGCCTTTTTTAATAGATTGCTTCCTTTGACTTTAAAATGAAGGAAGGGAGGCGTTCCTTATCGAGGAAGAACCCCTGCCCCCAGGCTGAAATCCCTGGGGTGTGTGTGTGTGCATGCTTCACACTCCACACATGGTGAGAGAGGTGTGTATGACCTGCTGGTGAATGGTCACTGTGTTTTGAACATGATATCAGATATGGACCAGGTGTCAAACAGCTCTACCCATCATGCACCGGGCCTGAACCAGGCGTGTCACTGGATTCTTTTAATCTGTGGAGCAGTTTTGTCTTGATATTATTTCCTCCTCCTCAAATCCTCCCTCACGCACCTGTGTGTGATAGTAAGAGACCAGGACAAGTTGGAAGGAGGGCATGTGGAGGCCAGGTTTTCTCAGAAACAGATGAATGAATGATGAAAGATGATGAGTGATGTTTGCATAAATAAGGCATAAATTCTTTTAATGAATTTTCCATGAATATGGTGAACAGTTTAAAATATTAGAATAGTAGAAATAGCCTATATTTCAAGTCAATACTTAAAAGCAGTGTTCAAAGCAGTGTAATCTCTTTTCTTTCTGATGACTTAATGTAGTTTAATTTAATGTAGTGGTCACATACGTTGTTGTTGTTGTTGTTGTTGTTGTTTTTCACATGTTGGACTTTTTATTTATATTTTTAATATACAGGGGACTTTTAACATCTATCTGTAGTGCACATGGAGGAGTTTGTCTGTTTTTGATTTGTATGTATTTTTACATTTATGCATGTGATGTGTTTGTTTGTTTGTTTGTTTGTTTGTTTGTTTGTTTATTTATTTATTTATTTATTTATTTATTAATTACATGTAGTGAACTTTTTTATATATGGTGCATGTATTTTTATTTTTTATTAGGGGACTTTTATCTAACTGTAGTGCAACATGTAGGTTTTTAGTTAATTTGTTTGTTTTTGTTTTTGTTGTTGTTTATTTTTTATTTTATTTATTTATTTTTTACATGTAGTAAACTTTTATACATAGTGCATGTGTTTTTGGTTTTCATATATAGGGGACTTTTAACATCTACCTGTAGTGCACATGTATGTCTTTTGTTTATTTTGGGGGGTTTTTTTACATGTATATATGTGATGTGTTTTTATGTTTTTATTTTATTATTATTTTTTCCATTTTATTTTTTTTCAGTGTAGCAGACTTTCTATATATAGTGCACGTATTTTTATTTTCCATATATTAGGGACTTTTAACATGTACATGTAGTGCATGTGTGTGTTGGATCTCTTTTTGTTTGTTTGTTTGTTTGTTTTAACATGTATTCCACTCTCAATATGTCTTGCGCGTGCTTTTATTTTGTCATCTAATGAAAATGTCTTTATGTAGCTGATATAGTGTAGTCTACCTTTCTAGTGGTCTTTTTAATGTGCTACTGTATTTGCACACGATTGGTTAGTTTTCATGTTTTATTCTTTTAAACGAAGGTCATGCGGCTTTCATTTTCCCAAAGTGATAACATCAATTCTTTTTCACCTAATTAGATATTTCTCACATGACGTGAGAGAGAGAGAGACATAGTTTTGGTGAATCACGTGGAAAACCCCACGCTCACGTAAATGCAGGTAAGGAACAGATAATTGCGTTTTCCTTCATCTTGTGAATCTGCATCCAATACAAGGTCATTCTTCTTATAGACCAAACTGTTTACATCAACATGATCACTTGGAGAAGTGTACTTTTACTTAATAGAGTTTATATTAGAACAGAAAAGAATTCCCATCAGGCAGTTTGTTTCCACTTCAGAGCTCGATGTCGGTTCCCCTGGTGTCTCCTCGTATCGTCCTTGTCCTCAGCCTTCTCTGATCTTCTGTTTACATCCTTAATGGCAGCCACATAAACAGGGTGGGCTGCCTGTCACACCTAATGGTACTGTGTTAAAAACACGAAAGCGCCGAGCCTCCAGCCAGACGGCCGCCGCCCCTGAGGGGGTTTCATGATCAAAAGCCCCCGAGCTGGCGATGAGGGAGAGGACGGATGAGGAAGAGTCCTCATTACGGGCTCCGAGACATCCATTCGGGTATTTTTTTTAATATGTGTATCCTATTAAGCCCCTTTAAGTGCTTTTTGATAATTGTGCTTTGTACTTTTACGGCACTCCGGTCTATTCCCAGTTCAATTTTCCCCTCTTTTATCGGACGTTTGAAATATTGATCTCTGACAGATAAAAGCAAACACCATAATCTCGCTCCTCCCAAAAAACGCTCCGGAGAGAAAGAGAAAAAGAGAGAGAGAGAGAGAGAAGGAGAGGAAAGTGAGAGGACGGTGTGTGCTGCGAGGAGGAATGCATCAGGGACGTTTCATCTCACCTCTCAGATCTCCTCTTTGTTTTATTGCGCTTCAGCGTCAACAGAATTTGCTTACAGCTCACTGAGACGAGTTTATGTAAAGCACCGAGCGCCTGATGGCTCCTTGATATGGCCAGTTTCATTTACCTCTCTCTCTCTCGTTCTCTCTCTCTCGTTCTCTCTCTCTCTCTGTGTCTCTCCCTCTCCCTCCCATCCATTCCACCAGGGACGTCCACAGCGCTTTCCATGATTGCCACGGCTTAAACAGCTGTCAGCTCGGCCAGAATAAGCATGATTTATTCCCGCAGTGCTTTATGGAAGTTAGTGTTTTCTGTTAACCCGAGCACTCCGCCGCTCCTCGCACTGCCTCGCCGTCACATTAACCCGAATCAATCACGTCTCGATTTTTCTATAACTACAGTGGCACAGCTGTTCAAAAACAAGCTGGATCACAGCCTGGTTTCCATCCCTGCGCTGAATCCTGACTCTTCTATAGATTTAATATTCGCTATCGAAGAATATTGCACCGAAACTCGATGCTGTACATCAATCAGAGTCAGTCTCAGCTGAGTTTCTTCATGTAAAATGGTAGAGTAAGGGGTTAGACTGGAAATATACTCTGTCCTAAATGAAGTAAAGGACTTTGTTTGAAAGATTTAAGCGAATGTGTTGGTTGCTGCTCTATTTTTGTTATTGCTCTGAGGTGAGAAGGTAGCGGTCATCTGCAACAGGAACTTAGAATAACTTAGAATAAGGTCTCTCAATCACCATTTTCCGAACGGCGTATTAAAGAGAACTCCAGGGTCGAAGCAGCGGTGTAAATAATGTACTCCAAGGAATCCAGGCTAAGCTAGTTACCGATCTACAAGATGATGAGCCAGATGTTAGCATGAAAGTTGATTGTTTTTTTTGAGCAGAGTGGACAGACAAGAAGGTGAAAAAGCTGGACGGACTAAAAGACTAAAGCGCCGCCGCATCACTCGCTGTGGGTTGAGAACATTGTGTCTCATACACAGTATTTATGGACGTTAAGATCGACCCTTACAGTCAGTTCCAGAAATTCTTGTAACAGATGACATGCAAACTTTCTCCTGCAGAAACAAATAAAGAAACACATTACCTTCAATAACAAACAAATTAAAAGGATTAATTAAAAAACTAAAATTGGATGGGGGGGTGTTCAAAATTATTGGCACCCTTAATGATTATTTAAAATGATTATATTATTAGTGTGTGAGGTTTGGTTTCCCTAAAGGTGATGGGTGAACTGCTTTACTTGGAAAACTGTTTTCTAATATTTCTAATATACAAGCAGTTATACGTATATAGTAACCTATTTTTAAAAAATTTTACTTTGCTCAGTGCGGATCATAATAAAAGACTTTTTTTATTTTTTATTAAATTAAATTAGGTTTAAAAGGATTCTAAAAACAAGCCCCTTTAGCCCCCTTTAACCCCCTTTAAAACAATCTAAAAATACATAAGTCATAAATCATAATATATCAGAGAAACAAACAGAGAAGTTTGGGCTTTCAGTGGAAGGTTTCTTGGGTGCCAATAATTTTTGAAAACAAGGCTTTGTGTGTTAAAGAATAAACTAAAAAATATCACTTGGTGGGTTAAATAAATAAATAAATAAATAAATAAATAAATAAATAAATAAATAAATAAATAAATAAATAAATAAAAAAAATTTATTTTGTCTCATGGTATTCTGTTAACAGGAATTTTATTTTGTTTTGTGTTGTTTTGTTTTGCTTTTTTAATTTAATTGAATTTAATTGAATTTATTTTTTATTATTTCATTTTATTTTATTTTTTGTTTTGTTTTGTTTTTTATTATTTTTTATTTTTTTGTGGCCTGTCTATAATTTCTATTCAAATAACTGATCATCTTTTTGATATATATTTTCTATCTTCTATCTTGTGTAATACATTCTGCTTACTCTGAAGCATGGCCCTGAAGCCCAAGTGTCAATATACAAGTCTCTATGGTCTGAGACACAAAGAGCTCGATAGTGAAAGTGTTTCTAAGCCTTTACCCCTCCAATCAACCCCGAATCCATCCTGTCAGTTTCAGAGATGGGAGGCAGAGAAGAGATTGCTACCCAAAGCACCTTCCTGCACTCTTCCATCTCTCTTTTTTTTTTTTTTTTACCTTTTTTTATTTTTTTTGTCGGTTTCAGCATTTGCAGACACTATTTGAGATTAACGGCAAACATTTGAGCATCCAGCCCTCTGTATCGACTGCATTTGACAAGCGTAATCCTTTTCTTCTTTCCAGTCGCTTCTATCCCATGATCAATCAGGACATCAATGCCACCTGACTGCTATGAAGTGCAGACGGATCGCTTCGATTCCTCGCAAAGCTTCTTGGACTCGCTATAATACAGAAATTGATTCATCTTCAAAGTTTTCTTAAGTGCTCGCTCTGGTGTGTGTGTGTGTGTGCGCTGTTGGGGTATTTTTTTCTGCATAAATTGATGCCCTTTTTAACTGATCTGGAGAATATTGTCCTTATTGAATTCACAGAAAGGGCTTTCAGAGCTTTGTTGTTAGTTTAGTAATAATAATAATAATAATAATAATAATAATAATAATAATAATAATAATAACAACATTAACAATAACAACATTAACAATAATAATAATAATAATAATAATATTAACAACAACATTAAAAAAAAATAAATAAATAATAATAATAATAATGGTTTAGATATCTGTGCAAAATAACACCATTTCTGAAGCATTTATATATTATCAATAAATATATAAAATATATATTATATTATATTAAATATATTTATATCAATAAATTAGTCACTTTAGATTATTTTTATTTATTTATTTTTTATGTTGTTTTTTTTTATTTATTAATGATTTTTTTTTTTCAATTTTCACTTTGTTTTAAATTATCTTTACCTATTATTAACGTAATATCAGCTGGACACAACTGGTATTTTAATCGGGGGAATCATCTGGCTCTCTAGCACCTAATGTTTAAATTTCCCTCAACAGAATATTTCAACTCGCACAGAAAGTCTCATTGACCTCCAGCCCATTGTTCATTGATGGGAAAGAGCTTGGTCCAGTCAATCATCTGGAGGTTCAGGTGCTCTCGCAGACGGAGAGGCGATTTTCATTTACGTGGCCGAAGAGTCAACAGGACCGGACACTTTCTTTCTCTCTCTCTCTCTCTCTCTCTCTCTCTCTCTCTCTCTCTCATTCTTGGTCATTCATTTTCCTCAATTTGCCTCACTCCAGACAATGACATATGCCCTTTCAAAATGGCCCTGACGTATTCATAGGCCGGCAGCTCGGCCCGGAGAATTGAGAATGTCAATTTCATTTCGCTCGTTTCGCTCATCCATAGACAATCACCGGGATGGACATGTCAGGATAAGTTTGTTCACTTTCTTTCTCTCTCTCGTCCTCACACACACACACACACAGAGTTGATAGACTATATAGGTCATGCGATGTCTCCGTGTCCCCAAGTCATCAGCCTTTCTTATAGATCGGCCCCGGTTCTAGAAAATAAGGCCTGTCCGATGGCACAATATAGCCGGACTTGTTCTCACGTCGGCTTTAGGAGGTGTATTAGTAGATGTAGCATTAAGGGAAGTGTAGTAATTACCGAGAGGAGAATGCCAGTGACCCCTAAATTGCAGTATCTTGTCTCTTTTGTCCCGTGCGCTCCCGATCTCCTCGCTGGCTGAAATTGTATCTTTTCATTCTAGCACCGTTTGAGGAAATGTGGGTGTATTAGGAGCCAGTGAGGCGTGATGGTTTGGGGAGGGAGAGAGGGAGGGAGGGAGGGGGGTGTGGGGAGATGGAGGTGAGGGGTGTTTTGGCCCCCCACACACACATTCACATATATATATATAGACAAGCATCGAAGTGGGAGGTTTGAGAACAGCAGCTGGAACATGGGGCATGAGCGGTTATTGGAAAGAGAAAGAAAAGGGAAAGAGGGAGAGGGAGAGAGAGAGAGAGAGAGAGAGAGAGAGAGAGACAGAGAGAGACAGAGAGAGAGAGAGAGAGAGAGATCTTGGTAGGTTCGGATCCTCCCCCTCTATTGACAGGTGTCAGGTGACTTACGGACCATGGCGGTATCTGTCAGCTGTCTTTCCATGAGTCCACACACACACACACACACACACACACACACACACACACGCAAACACACACACACACTTTCTCTCTCTTGCTCTCTCTCACACACACACACACACACTCTCTCTCTCTTTTTCTCACACACACACAAACTCTTTCTCTTTCTCTCTCTTTCACACACACACACAAACACACACATACACACACACACACACACACAAACTCTCGCTCTCACAAAATTTCTCTCTCTCTCTCTCTCTCTCTCTCTCTCTCTCTCTCAACTCTCTTTCATCATTTCTATAACTGGAGCTTGTATGATGCTCAGCTCCTTATAATCTAAGCCTCATGGACATGCTGAAGCTTCCAGTGAGGAGATGTTTATTTTAGGTTTATGGAGTCTCCAGCATCTCCAGAATCACCTGAGAGTCTTCAGAAACAATTGTATGTGTTATCATCCATCCATCCATTCCTCCATCTATCCAGCTATCCATCCATCCATTCAATCAATCACGCATCCATCCATCCATCCATCCCTCCCTCCTTTCCTCCTTCCATCTATCCATCCATCCATCCTTCTTCTGTAGCGCTTATCCTACACATGGTCACTGCGAACTTGGTGTCTATCCCAGGAGACTCGAGGCATGAGGTGGGCAACTCATCACAGGGCAAATCTCACACACACACACACAATCACTCACACACACACAGAGTTACACACTACAGACAATTTAGAGATGCATTATAACTAACAGCACAGTGGCTTAGTGGTTAGCACTGTTGCCTCACAGCAAGAAAGTCCTGGGTTTGGATCCTGGGTTTAAACAGACAGGGGCCTTTCTGTGTGGAGTTTGCATGTTCTCCCCGTGCCTGCGTGGGTTTACTCCGGGTACTCCGGTTTCCTCCCACAGTCCAAAAACATGTACATTAGGTTGATTGGTCATTCTAAATTGCCCGTGTGTGTGTGGTTGTCTGTCTATATGTGTGGCCCTGTGATGGACTGGTGACCTGTCCAGGGTGTACCCCTGCCTTTTTTTCCCCATCATACATTTTTGAAACAAATGTACAGCTTGAATTATTTTATTAAAGACACGTGGGACGTTGACGATGACAGAAAAAAGGTTGCGTGAAAACAAGAAAGAAACATTTCTACGAATCCGGTGGACACTGCTTTATTATTCTTTATTTGAGTTTATCTGTTGCGTTAAATAAATTAATTAGTGTGATTGGGGCTGAGTTTGATTTCGTAAGAAGAGCTAAAGCAAAGTAATAGGAAATGAAGGAATGTATAAACAAACGAGTGTAAAAGTTTTGTGGATTTTCCTCATTTCCTTCCTGATTTGTGTATTAAAGCCACGCTGCTGTAAATGCTGATCAAATGTGTGAATACAAATCATGTGAATTGTTCGGTACATAAACTGACCTGCAGATTCACTCAGAATATATAAAAAGACATTACATTTTATCTGTCTTAGTTTTTTTTAATAATCCTCGAGTTTTTCCTTGTCCAGAAAAATGTGGGCTACAATTACCTAAATCCTCTTTCTTCCCCACTGTCCATAAGACTCACAATAAAAGTCCTCTAATGGGCGGCATAAAATCGGCACACAAAAATCAATTTGTGTTAACAAGACCAGCGTAGATTACATTTAATGCAAGGACACGGGCCGTTTTGTAGAAACGCCTTTCACGAGTAATACGGAGCAAAATCTAGCGTCCGAGTAAAAGGATAACGCATTAAAAGTTTAGAAGCAGCTTAATATGTGTGGCGCGAATCGATAGCGCCGGCTGAAATGTAATGCATAAAATAAAATCAATGCTAATAAAGTGACATCGGTCATATACTCTATGCTCTCGTCTGCTGAATAGGAGCGTCGGGACAGTGACTCCCAGAAGTCTTTGTAACGGCGCGTGTCGGCAGACCTCGGGCAATTAACAGAGTGATTAACACATCTACACAACAAGCAGCTGCTGTTAGATGCGGTGACCGCCGTCCGGTCCAATCGCTGGCTGAGGCTAGGAGGAGAGAGGGAGACTGGAGTGACGTTATTACACACTGAAACTGGGGCTTTTTGTAGTATTGATATAATGATATTATAATAATATAATATTATATTGATTTAATATTATAATTTTTAAAGATTCTAAAAAATATTTTGATCATATAGAGTCACAAAAAAGAGGTGAGAACCTGCTTGTTCATGAGATTATCCAATCAGCCAATCATGTAGCGGCTGCTGAAATGGCTTGATAATATAAGAGAGAGAGAGAGAGAGAGAGAGAGAGAGAGAGTCAGACATACAAACAACCAGACAGACAAACAGTGAGAGAGACAGAAAGACAGACTGTGAGAGAGAGAGAGAGAGAGAGAGAGAGAGACAGAAAGAGCACACAGGGCGTTCTACACAATCAAAAACCAAATTCAGATTCACATCCCAATTCCACTCTGGCTCAAACTATTCCAATCAATAATCGAACCTCTTCTGCTGTATGGGAGTGAGGTCTGGGGACCACTGACACACCAAAACTTTACACAACACCCAGCTGAAATCATTCACACACAATTCTGTAAATCTATTCTACAAATCCACAGGAACACCACAAACACCGGCTGCCGAGCCGAATCAGGCCGAGTCCCACTGCTGCTCCAAATTCAGAAAAGATCCATCAAATATCATCTCCACCTAAAACACAGTGACCCTCAGAGATATCACAACAAAGCCCTGCAGTGCCAAGAGCTGAGCAGAGAGAAGAGTGTCCTCACCCGGCTGGTCCTGACCCTCAGCTCACCAACACACATTAACACACTTCTACATCAGGAGCAGCTGCACACAAGAACAATCAGACCTTATAACACAACAACAACACACACTGGGAAACACACACACACAAGCACAAAGTAAAATGCAGTGCTATCTGGCCCTAAACCGATAGTACACTGTAGCTGAATACCTGAGCACAGTGACTGACCACCAGCACAGAACCACACTGACCATGTACAGACAGTGCACACACACTGGCCATCGAGATGGGCTGCTATAAGAAATCATGGCTCCCTACAGAGCAGAGAGAGTGTACACAGTGCAACAGCAACACAGTGGAGACAGAGCTGCACTTCCTGACAGAATGTCAAAAATTCCAACATCTACATCAAATATATTTCAGTTAACCCATCCCCAGTTCTCCCTCCTGACCAACACTGACCAACTGCCCATCCTGTTGGGGGAGAGGAAGGAGATCTGCGTTTAGCAGGACAGTAAGTATCTGCCTGCCACAAGCTGAGGGACAGTGAGTGACCCACCCAAAACACACACACACACACAGCCCTGTTTGTCTTAAAATCTAATTAATTATATTTTTTATATTCTCTCTTATTTATGTTCCTATGTTTCTGTGTTCCTGGAGACTCAGTGTTCTCATTAATGTGTTTGTTAATAAGAGATGTTCTTCTCTTTACATTAATGCTTTGGCAATACTGTACATGTATATGGTCATGCCAATAAAGCTTACTGAAATTGAAAAAAAATTGAAAATTGAGAGAGAGAGAGAGAGAGAGAGAGACAGACAAATAGTGAGAAAGAGAGAGACAGAGAGACAGAAAGGGAGAGTTTGTGAGAGAGAGAAACAGGTGGACAGACAGACAGATAGTAAGAGAGAGGGCAGACAGATTGTGTGTGTGTGTGTGTGTGTGTGTGTGTGTGTGTGAGTGAGAGAGAGAGAGACAGACAGACAGACAGACAGACTTCAACTGTCCAGTGTGTCATCCCTGTAAGTGTGTCTGTATTTTTCCTTACATTCCTCTTTCTCTTTCACGTTCTATCGTTCTTCTCACCCCGATGCCCGCTATTGGCCTGAAGAGGAGGCTCGTCTTCGTTAACCTGAGTGATGCCACTACGCTAGCTGCTAACAGAGTCTCCCGCTAGGTTTTACATGGGACGCAAGAGAGAACGCAGGCTAGTAGTCTCGACTCGCTGCTTTGATTACCGTGGTCATTGCTGTTATCTTGTCATTGTTCCTGTTACTCATCCCAACCCTTTTACCATTGTGTCTATCTTTATTTTCCCGTATCCATGGGAGACTCAGAACCCGATGTTGTTCTTCCACCTCTGTAGGCACTTGTACTCCTTAAGGTTCGAGATTTAATCCACCACATTACCAGGAGGCTCCTCTATCTTCTGATTGGCTGAAAGTTTGTGGTCCACGTGATGTTTTTGTTTTTTTCACCCCTGAGTCCAAGGTGCCAGAGAGACTACCGTTGCTCCTTCTAGCAGAAAGTTGCGGAGAATGTGAGGAGAACTTCGTGTTCAGATTTATTTTGGATTAAAAAGTCACTAACCGCCGCTTTAAGACGATCAGGACTGATTAAGACTGATCTTATCGTCAAACTGTAATGTTAGCAGTGTGGCTCAATGTAGAAATGAACTCTGGTGCACCAATTCTGTTCAAGAGAGATGTTGAATGAAATGTATTTGAGAACTTAAAGAGATTTAATGCAAAGAAAATCCATGATTATGCCCCAAAAAAAAAAAAGACACATAGGAGGCACATTAGTGGTTTGGTTATAATCTTTTGTAAGAATCTTATGTTTGTGAAGTTCTTCCGCTCCTTGTACTGCTCGTGTACAAGTGTGTGTGTGTGTGTGTGTGTGTGTTCCTCATACCTGTGGGAACCCCACGGTGCCCTGCATGTTTCCTGCACTTGAGTTTGAAGAGCCCTCAAGTTCGACCATGGCCACGGAGAATCATTAGCACGGCTTTGTTTTCAGAGAGAGAGAGAGAGAGAGGGAGAGAAAGAAGAGAGAAATTGAGAAAGAGGGCAAGAGAAAGAGAGAGAGACAGAGAGAGGGAAAGGGAGAGAGAGAAGGGGGGGTGAAGAGAGAGAGAGAGAGAGAGAGAGAGAAAGAGAGAGACCACCATGGCTTTTAAAGCTTCACAATGCAGAACGGAATGTAGAGTGCCAGCCGAAGCACAAGGTCCGAGTCAGACCACAGGATCAGGAATAAATCATTTATAACACAACATTATTACACACAGTTTATCCAGCATGAGGCGGCATACAGTAATGTGGCTTTACTGAAGCTGATCAGAAAACAGATACAAGGATCTCTATCTCTATTCTGTCCAAAATCATGAGTTTGGGTTTTGCAGTGAAAGGAAGATCTTGTGCTTTTATTTCTTGAAATGTTCTTAAGCAGTTTTTGCAAAAACAAATAAAATAAAATAAAATAAAATAAAATAAAATCTAGATAAAACATAACCCTAGATGGAAAAAAATGCACCACAAAAGATTATTTGTGGAATATTTTTTGAATAAATAATGCTTTACGTTTAGAAAAGTAAGAGAAAAAGAGAGACCGAAAAATGTAGACAAGAATAATCTGAACAGTGACAAAAATAAAAGTTTCCTGTATTTTATTTGACAATTTTCTTTGTATTGAATGAACGTTTTAGTCACTTGTTTTCCTTAAGAAGTGACTATTTTTAGAGGGGGCGGAGTTAAAGGTTGGCTCAATAATGGAGAAACACTTACAGTAAATGCCCTCCTCCTCTTTAAACACACACACACACACTCGACTGATGTGTGTCATGCCAGCCAACTTCAGAAACACACACACACACACACACACGGTGTGTGTAAGCACTTGAAGTCACCCTGGAAGGGAGGTCAACAAGAGTAATTGTGCTGAAATTGGCCCTGTTTCCGGCCTGCCGTTCCTCTACACTCTGCAGTACAGCACACGTAAACCAGCGACAAAAACAACATCTACATTACACTGTGCTGCGACTGATTACTAGTCCATTCCTACGAATCCTGCCTTCATAACACATTATAAACACACAGCCTTTATAACTCATTATAACGCTTAATACATACAGTACGCCTCGGTGCATTGTAAAGACGACGACTTTTCACTTATGTTGCTGTTCTCATGAAATCTAACGCACTTTGAGGTAGTACATTATATAAAGGTGTCCCTGCATGCGACACCGGAGTCGTACCGTCGTCTTTTACCTACCAGCGTCCATCAGACTCTATAACTCCTCCCCTTTCCCCTCCCTTTCCCTTGGCAGTATGAAAATTTCACAATAATTACAATGTACTTTAATATAATATCATGCACAATATGGTCTAGTTCCCTAGCCCCTTTTTTTGTACTTTTTATACTTTTTGTATACATAGAATATTTTATTCTTTATTTTTCATTTATATTTTATATTTCATTTACATTTCTGAATACATTTGTATGTATAGATTATTTGATTTATTTTTTCATTTATATTTTATTTTTCATTTATATTTTATTTTTCTTGTCATCTGGAGAATTGTCTTCGGGATTAATAAAGTTCTATCTTATCTTATAAACACATTATATCAAAGTTTGCTCGCTTAAATTGTACTTATGTGTTGATATAAAGTCTATAATGCAGAATAAAGCATTGTGCAAGACTGTTACAAACTCTTTAAAACAGGGCGTCTATAATCTTCTTATGAACAGATATAACGCGTGATGTAACCTGACATTACGAAGTCATGCTCATGCTTTATAAAGCATTATGAACACTAATAAGCATTAATGGTATTGATTTTACGCTAGACTTTTACAGGTGTAGAGTAAAAACAGAAAGAGTAGAGGTGGATGAGCTAGTGTAAGTGCTTATTTATTTATTTATTTATTTATTTATTTATTTATTTATTTATTTATTTATTTGGAGGGGGCACATTAGGAGTTAGTCACGGAAGAGGTGGGTCTTTAGCCATTGTTGTATTTCTTTTATTTATTTATTTTTTATTTTGAGGTAATGCCATCCTAAGTGAGGTTGGAAGTTCATTCCACCACTGAAGGACATACGGTTTGAAAGTTCTGGAAACTTCTACCTTGTTATAAATGCAGGAATCAGAGGACGTGTAAAATACCCTCCTTTTTATTAGCGAGTTTACTTTCTCACATGATTAAAAACAGGTTTGTTACTTTTTTTATTAATTTATTTATTTTTTATTTTGTCCCCAAAACTGAAGACAATCTGCAATGAAAATAAAATAAAATAAAATAAAATAAAATAAAATAAAATAAAATAAAATAAAATAAATAAATAAATAAATAAATAAATAAATAAATAAATAAATAAATGCTTATTAATATTTTAGTGTTACACCCAAAACCTCATACCGTCGTACTGAATACTCAACCTGTGGTGTTGTACAATTTTGGCAAATTGTTTAGATCTGGAGTGTGTGTTTCTTTTTCTTCTTCTTCTTCTTCTTCTTCTTCTTCTTCTTCTTCTTCTTCTCCTCCACCCTCTTGTTTATCTCCTCTATCACTTTCTTGCTTTTCCACTCCAGCTTTTTTTTCTGCTCCTCACTGTACATGTAATTGTGTGTGTGTGTGTGTGTGTGTGTGTGTGAATAAACCGATCTTGAGTTTAGTGACCTCTAGTGGTGACTATCCACAGGGTTCGCTCACATCTGCTTAAAAAATTCTTCAGGAACCACAACATTACGTTGTTATAGGCTCTGAGTGAAAGATTATTATATAAAGGTTATTATATGATATTAAAACATTTTTCCTGTTAAAGTGATGAATAGAGATCTATTCAATAAACACGATCCAGATGATTTTAGGTTAAAAAGAGGTTAAAAATCAGCCAGAATAGCTCAATCATCTTCATCCACTGAAGTTGAATCAGTAAAATCAACAAATTCATGCCTCTTAATTGATTTTTAAGGATAATTAAAAAGAAATGTTTAAGGATATTATTGTGTCTCAGCATGGCTTTTATGAGTTCTATGTATATTATTTATCTTACTAAAATATTAGAATATTTACTACTTACTTACTTTCAGCAAAAAAAAAATCTGTTTACTTCACATCACAGAGAGTTTATAGATTACAATTCATTCAGATTTAATAAATCATATCTGCACACTATATACACTGTGGTGAAATATTACTTGATAATAAACATACCTGATAATCTCTCTCTCTCTCTCTCTCTCATTGTCTCTCTCTCCATCTGTCTCTCACATTCTCTCTTTCTCCATTTCTCTCTAACTGCCTGTCTCTTACTGTCTTTTACTGTCTCTTTCTCTCTCTCTCTCTCTCTCTCTCTCTCTCTCTCTGTCTTTTGCTCTCTCTTTCTCTCACGTTCTCTCTTTCTCTCACGTTCTCTCTTTCTCCATCTCTCTATCATTGTCTCTGTCTCTTACTGTCTCTCTCTCTCTCCATATCTCTTTCTCTCTCTCTCTCACTGTCTATCTTTCGCTCTCTCTTTCTTTCATGTTCTCTCTTTCTCCATCTCTCTCTCACTGTCTCAGTCTCTTACTGTCTCTCTCATTGTCTCTCTCTCTCTCTCTCTCTCTCTCTCTCTCTCTCTCTCTATCTCTCTACACTCTACTCCTGAGCTCTCAGTGTTTCTGACCTCTTCTGCTCTCCTGATCCCCCCTGATCCATCCTGATGTCCTGTTTGGAGTCTCGTCACTTGGAGGCCACTCGCTCCTGATGAGGATGAACCACATGGACAGTCCGGAGATACACGAGACCACGGCTGGAGAGATCATGAACCTTAGACTGCACTTAAGTCTGGATTTACACTCAAATCTCCATCAGTGAACAGCTTCAACCTCAAGAAGACAGACTTTGTGTTAAAATCTAGTTACACAGTTCCACAGTACTCAGTAATAAAGGGAAATGATTTATAATCACACTCTCGTCACTCAGATGAGGATGAGGTTCCATGTTGACTCTGGTTCCTCTCAAGGTATCTCACTGAGTTTTTTCTCTCCATCACTTCTTCACCTCTGGCTTGCTCACTTAAGAAAAATGTAAAATATATAATTCACATCCTGAATGTATATATTTCTGTAAAGCTGCTTTAAGACAATTATTTAAAGAGACAGAATAAACAGATGAAATTGAATTGAATATCTAGCTAATGTTGTATTAACTCATCACTGTAATGTTTCTTCATTATCTATATCTTCATTATATATATATATATATATATATATATATATATATATATATATATATATATATATATAATTATTGGCATAAACATAGCTGTTCAATTTGTAACCTGAAGTCTAGAAACATGGACATGGACATGACTGCAGGACTTTTTTTTCTTGTTGTCTAAGCAAGATAGATACAGGTATATCACTTCTTATTATCAGTTATACTTCATTTTTGCATTTATTAATTAATTAATTAATTTATTTATTTATTTAATTTTAAGATGACTGGTGCTCCATTAAAACATATCTCACAGATATGTGAGACTGTCTCTCTCTCTCTCTCTCTCCGCTAAAACATATCTCACAGATATGTGAGACTGTCTCTCTCTCTCTCTCTCTCCGCTAAAACATATCTCACAGATGTGAGACTGTCTCTCTCTCTCTCTCTCTCTCCACTAAAACATATCTCACAGATATGTGAGACGCTCTCTCTCTCTCTCTCTCTCTCTCTCTCCACTAAAACATATCTCACAAATGAGATAAAGGTCTAGTTATATGGAATTAATTTCATGTTAAAATATTAAACAGGATACAATAGAAATAATAACAGAAAACTAATGAATATATGTAAGTAAGGAGAACCTTAAAATAAGGAATAAACCAAAGAAAAACAAAGAAATAAATGCAGGTTTTACTCAACTTTTTTCTTTATCTTGATTCTGTAGATTTATTTATTAATTTGATTTAATTAAAGTAAATTTTTGTATTTTATTTTATTTTATTTTATTTTATTTTATTTTATTTTATTTTATTAGCTACTGGAATTTTTCATTTAAATAAATACTGTGAAATTGATTAATCCAGGGAAGTGTGTGTGTGTGTGTGTGTGTGTTCCACAGTTTGCTCTTTTGCTCATTTCTTTGTCTTGTAGTATGTAAATGTGTGTGTGTGTGTGTCTGAATGTCACAGGGTGTGTGTTCCTGACAGTGGATCAGAGGGTGCGAATGTGTCGGTTTGTCTGTCAGAATCTGTGAGTGTGTATCTGTCTGTCAATATGTTTGCAGTGTGCTCCCACCTGTCTCTCCCTCTCCATCTCTCTCTGTCTCTCTCTCTCTGTCTCTCTCTCTCTCTCTCTCCCCCTCTCTCTCCCTCTCTGCATTCTGTCACCTCAGGTTCCATTGAAATTCTGATGGGAGTTGCAAGGCATCTTGTTCTGTTGTTCTCCTTATTGAGATGACAGAGAGAGAGAGAGAGAGAGAGAGAGAGAGAGAGAGAGAGGGTGATATTTCTGTTGTTTGTTTGCCAAATGTTATGTGTGCCTGTTCTTAAATAACACTGTTGACTGTAATTGGAAGAAGGTTTGAAGGTTTGAAGAGCAAAAGAAAACGTGTAGCCGGCGAGATGTTCCTGACAAACACAGACGCCAGAACACGCATGAATAAAAACCATTCTTTTCCTGGAATGTTTACTTTTTACTCCGCCGGCCTCATTACAAAACGTTACACCTGTAGAAAAATGGGACTAAAAACCGTGTGTGTGTGTTAGGGAGTAGGATTCTTTTTTGTTTTTCCTTTCCATTCAGAGAAAATGAAACCTAACACGTTCTGCACTTCCTGTTAGACACAGGAAGTCAAACTCATGCCTCAGTGTATCATACTCAAGAAAAAAAAAAGTGCAGTCTGCCCTCTTCCTCATACGTGATCTCAAGAACGCCCATGATGTCATAGCTAGTGTCTGTGTGATTGACAGTAGAGAGAGCGCGTAGACTCCTCCCACTCAGAAAGCACTACTAATTATATTCTATTGGTTCTTTAATGGTGCTTGTGACATCATCAGGATTCAAACTGGATATGCTTTTCTGTTTCTCTCTCTCACTGTCTCGCTCTCTCTCTCTGTCTTTTTCTCTCCGTCTCTGTCTCACTGTCACTGTCTCTCTCATTGTCTCTCTCTCTCTCTCTCTGTCTTTTTCTCTCCGTCTCTGTCTCACTGTCACTGTCTCTCTCATTGTCTCTCTCACTGTCTCGCTCTCTCTCTCTGTCTCTTTCTCTCCATCTCTGTCTCACTGTCACTGTCTCTCTCATTGTCTCTCTCTCTCTCTTGCTCGATCTCTCTGTCTCTCCATCTCTCTTTCACACTGTCTCTCTCATTATCTCTCTCTCCATCTCTCTCTCACTGTCTCTCTCTCTCTCCATCTCTCTCAGTGTCTCTGTCTCTCTCCCTGTCTCTCTCCATCTGTCTCTCAGTGTCTCTCTCACTGTCTCTCTTTCTCCATCTCTCTCCGTCTCTGTCTCACTGTCACTGTCTCTCTCATTGTCTCTCTCTCTCTCTCTCTCTCTCTCTTTTACACTGTCGCTCTCTCCATCTCTGTCTCTCACAATGTCTCTCTCATTGTCTCTCTCTCTCCATCTCTCTCTCACTCTCTCTCTCTCTCTCTCTCTCTCTCTCTCTCTCTCTCTCTCTCTCTCTCTCTCTCCATCTCTATCTCTCACTGTCTCTGTCTCTCTCTCTCTCTCCATCTCTGTCTCTCAGTGTCTCTCTCTCTCACTGTTTCTCTCTCTCTCTCACAAAAATGTGTAAGATTTTCTTTTATTCATAGTATACTTCACTCTCAGTAAAAGGTCATTATATTTAACCTGGGAGAACAGATGTGGTGTTTATTATGTCGTGTTGCAGTCTGGATCTGAGTGCGATTGTTCTCAGGTTTCAGACTCGCTTGATTCTATCAAACCCCGGTGTATTTGCGTTCATCATCACAAGTGTGCATGATGAACACAACTGTTTTGCCTCAGAGTATTATTTAGTGCTATTACGTGCATTAAGGCATCAGTGTCTTCTGTGTCCACTCAGGGTACACATGTTGTGGAAACTAATGATGTACGAGCCATGAACCACACAATGTCCATGTGGGACACTGAAGGCCCTTGGCAGACGCCCTTATCCAAAATGACTTACATTTCATCTCATTTTTTTACAAAACTAAGCAACTGAGGGTTTAGGGCCTTGGTCAGGGGCCCAGCAGTGGCAGCTTGGTGGACTTTGGGATTCAACCTCACAATCATCTGATCATAAAGCCAACACCTTAACCACTAAGCTACCACATCCCAAGAATCTACAGCAACCCAAGCTCACACCAGCTCCTACAGGAAGTCAGGGTTCGATATAACACTAAGCTTATGACGGCTTTCACATTACCGATTCACGCGACCCTGTGCTCTGTGTCGAACTTAACAGAAAGTGTGAAAGCCTCTGTAGAGGAAAAATGGTGCTTTCTAAAGAGCTTCCTAAAAAGGTTCTTTTCTTCTTGGGCTTGTTAAAGGTTCTACTTTTTCTAATAATGCACCAAGAACTCATTGAGGACTGACTTAAATGTACTACACTGCATCTTCTACATCTTCCTACTAGACAAATCTTTGAGCCGGAACCTTTTAGTTCCAGTATTAGTCCTGCTTTTAGCACCTGATTCCTGTCTTCCTTTTATTTTTCATATACTCTATGAGTTCTTCCTTTTTATCGGCTCAATATGATCGCGGTTAACTTTGTTGCAGCTCACAGAAACTCATTCATAAATCGGCAAGAGCGGCGAACCAAAGCATCGGGAGATAAACAGGAGGAGCGCCGGCTCCACTCGTATTCTTCATCGTTTCTAACGAGACATGACAGACCCCAGTTTGCCGGATTTATACTTTGCCTCTGAAATATGAATGAAGTGGTGGAACATCATTGGCATGATGACACTAATCAGAGTGGAAAATGGATTTTTAAAGGAGCTGTCGCTACAATCCGCCCTCTCATAAGCCATCATTTTATCTACACTTAACTCGATTTGTTCGAGAAAAAAAAAAAGAAAAAGACTAGCTCTTTGAGAAGAGCTCCATAATGGCACATAAAGACTCCTTTTTCATCTGGGAAATTTGAGCGATTGAGACACTGAATGGCATTTTAAAGACTGAGGTATGACTGGGAACTGGGAGAAGACTGTACGCAAATAAATAAATAAATAAATAAAAATCGTTATGGTTTCTCATGATAATTATGTTCCTGAGGAGAAAATGAAGTGATTGAAAGCGGTGTGTTAGATATCGAGGCTGATTTGGCTGTCCATAAAGCACAGCGTGTTTACCAGGAACGCTCAAATCAGTTTATCAAGCAAAGCAAACAACCCAATAGAGCAAAAATCCACACAGCAACAGCATTTGATTCAATTGTGAAAATCCTCCTTTCTTTCAAAGGCGAAAGAAAAAAAAATCCCACGCTTGTCAAATCCGAAGCTTTTCTCCTGCTAAAACTCCTGATAATTATGGTATCGAGTCGATATGAAATATCAAACACCGGGCTCGATAGCTGCGGCGCTGCTGTGAAATTGCAGGCCGACTTACGAGCTCATAAATCAATAGTGAAAAACACAGCAGTTAAGAATCCGACAGAAGCTATTAAATCACTTAGCTGGATATTAAGTCGAGCTATGTCAGCTGCCAATACTTTTTAACACCTCCTGCTAAGCAAGCAGTATAGATCGGCGACGATTGCTTGAACTTTTACACATCCTGAAATATTCAACGCAAGCACAAGCGCTACTGCGATCCACCGAGGGGGGAATAAAGCGCCGGGAAAGAGACGAGGAGACGTTGCTGATGAAATTGTTTGGAGATTTCAACCTGGAGAAGGTTAAATGTGTTTTGGATTGAGATATATGATATATATGTTTTGTATTTTTTATGTTTCGGTTGAGTTAGTGGTTGTGACATCACAGTGAGGATTTTTGTCTCCTATTGATGCCATTGGAACTGCAGTAATAACAACACAGATAAATGCTAACACTTTTACTGTTAGCTTCTGAAAAGAAACAAACAAGCTTTAAACATGCTATTATATCCAAACATCATATTAATAAGTAGAATTTTATAAATAGTGAAGGCATTGGTGTAGATTAAGATTAAGGGTTTGAGCCTCAGCACTGCCAAGCTGCACACAGTTGGGCCCTTGAGCAAGGCCCCCAACCACACCCCTGCTCCAGACGCCCTGCATCATGGCTTCATCAAGGGTTCGAGCCCCAGCACTGCCAAGCTGCCACCGTTGGGCCCTTTAGCAAGACCCCCAACCACCACCCTGCTCCAGATGTGCTGCATTATGGCATCATGGCTTCATCATAAGTTTGAGCCCCAGCACTGCCAAGTTGCCACTGTTGGGCCCTTGAGCAAGGCCCCCAACCACCCCCTGCTCCAGGCACCCTGCATCATGCCTGACCCGGCACTCTGACCCCAACCCTCAGAGGAGGAAAGAATTTCATTGTGCTTTAAGGTATATGTGACAAATAAATGTTGGAGAATTTTCCGGAATCCAATCACCAATCGGTTTGAGCAGAGTGCAACTGAAGGGAGGGTTAAATCCTCAGCACTGCTATCATCAGCTAGTGTTGAGATAGTAATAAAATACATTTTATATATGTATCTTGTGCTGATTATGAATATTGCGGTGGATTTGATTCCTTTTGGATTTTGGATTTCCTTCTAGGAAAGCTTTAGCAAAAATGTTCATGCTTTTTTTTCTAATTCTTTTCCCAGGGTGTTTGTGGTCAGTTCACACATTTGGATTGAAAGCCTACACACACACACACACACACACACACAGGTCCATGTTTTGATGTCACACCGTGTTGTGGGTTCAGTAACCTGATCATATCAATCATAATTGTGTTCCATGTGATGCACCCAGGGGCAGGGGGTCAGGCAGGAAGCATGCGCCCACTTACCATCAATTACAAACAAGAAAGAAGAGAGGGAAAGAGATGTAGAGAGGGAGGGAAGGAGGGAGGGCTGGAAATCAATGGTGTGCAGTTCCTCTATCAGGCCTGCAATAGTGTAATGGCACTTGGTTCTCTCAGTACAGCAGATCAATACCGTGTCTCCTCTGGTCTCGTGCTGAGAGAGCGGGAGCTCGAGGAAGGAAGGAAGGCGAAGCGTGAGCACTGTGGAGTCAACAGCAGCTCTTTTATCCCAGGTTCCCAGTTCCTGGCTCAATCCTGAGTTTGTGTGGAGATTCACGAGGAAGCCTTGATGTCTAGGTTTGGGGTTTTGGGTTCCTTCATGGTGTTTTCCTCTACTCCTCAAAACATGGGGGTATGTGGATTAGCTATGCTACGTGTGGCTTAGTGTTCCGTCCAGGAAGTGTTCCCGGGTAATGTCCAGTATTCCCTGAAGGTTCCCTTTGGATTTAATCCATGGTGCTACCTCATTTCAGTCTCAAATAAAGGCTTTTCACACTCCCTGGATTATCTTGTTTCACCCAGGGATAACAATTAAGCGTGAATATATTCATAATCTGACATCTCACACTGTACATCCCTAAATCTTCTCCTTATTTGCACCATAAACATCGGTGACTGGATAAATAGACCATGCGACTGCTTTAAATCTCTCCTGGTGGACAGTTTCAGTAGCTGCCCTGTGTTCTGTTTAGAAGAGAAGAAAACACTTGTTGTACAAGTCAGAACAAAAGGATGCTTCGAGGCGAGAGGCGAGCGCTGAGGCCAGCATATGGCACGGCAGCTCACTAATTTAATATTCGATCTATCATATTGCATATCGGTTTTCCTTCAGAAGGCACGGAGGACGGCCCCCCGGAGTGGAGCGGCGCGGGCCCGGCGTATGTTTTTGCCCTCCTGCTTTGTGCATATGGCACCGTAGCCCTGCATACGGCCCGTAACCCGATCTTTGGTCATCCTGATGACAGAAGGATGACAGACGCTCTCAAATAACCAGAAGCCGTTATGAAGATAATTGAATTCAGATTATATTTATCCATTTGTGACAGCTCTGTAGGCTATAAAGTGGCACACGTCGCAGGCGCCGTGATGAACGCGGCCTCATATCGCCAAGGCTTTGCCTGCTTACTTAATGTTCGGCTTTCGAGCTCGTTCGCCTAATGGCCTTCGCACTTTCTGAGGCTTTTTCAGTTCGAAGAAATATCAAGTATTAATATATTGTGGAAAGGAAACAGCGAAACGTTTAAGTTTGTGTTCAGATGCCTTGGGAAGAGCTCTAACCGTAACTCCGCGCTGTCTTTCGGCTGCTTTATGATGACATCACTGCGGTAAACTAATATCAGCCTCGCAACTGTTCTCTCTCTTTCTTTCTGTCTCGCTGTGCTGTATTTCATTTGACAACACCACTTTTATAATAAGTACAGGCTCCATTTGTGCCATTATGTTCCTTCTTCCGCCGCTTCTTACTGTCAAAACACGGTGCAATACATCTGCAGAGGCGTGCGTCGCGTGAATAATTGAAGATATCAGTTCTCACGAGTTAATAAGCGCCGCGCGGTTGGGCCACGCCGGAGTCCTGCGTTGACAAACGCAGTGCCGTTTGACGCACTTATTATCGGTTACGTGTAATATAAATATGCAAATGAGCCTCTTGAACTTTACAATCTGCGGCCGAGGTGATTCGTCTCTTTAAGATGCTCATTTGCATACGAGGGAGCCGCTCGTGCATCATGGCGTGTCATTTTGAAAGCAAATATTAATCAGTTTTGCGGCACGTCTCTTTCTCGCAGCTTCACGCTCCTTTTGTTGGAGCTTTCATGCTCAGCTGAAGGAAGGTTTTAAACACGACTCTTTATGATTGACCTGCCCGTTATAGCACTTGGAGCGCACACAATGCAACAATAACGACATCGTGTAATAGACAATAATAAGCGGTTTGGTGGGAAATTCTTACTTCATTCCTCGATAATGAAAACATGAGTGTGTGAGGATGGACGATACGAAAAGAATATGTTATCTGGCTCAAAACGGATACAAATAGGAATTGTTTTTTGCTAGCATCCACATGTTTGCAACACAAAAGTCGTACAAATGCTAAATGTACAGCTTTTGTTCATTCATCTGGAATTTAACCCTTTCATTTACAGTGTCCATTCAAGGCCCCTTTTTAATTTTGTTTTTGTACAATACAATATTAAATATATTTAGATTTGTAAATCATCTTATAACCACATGAGAACATGACTGTCATTTAATATAAACTTTTGAAAGTTTTTTATTTATTTATATTGTTTTTGGTCTGTTTATTTTCAACCCATTCGCATCATGCAACAGTCCTAAACTATGTATACCAAAAAATTAAATAATTTTATAAATTAAATAAATTAAATAAATTTATTAAAATTTATTTTCAGCAATAAATATTTCACACCCAAATGTTAAACATAGTGGATGTTCTTAGAATTATTTTATTTTATTTTATTTTATTTTATTTTATTTTATTTTATTATACTCATGGACAATCCATTTACTTTTAAAATGTTTTGACAATCAAAATTCTATTGCATCTGTGTCATAGAATTTTAAGTAAAGAGACAGAGATAGAGAGAGAGAGAGAGAGAGAGAGAGAGAGAGAGAATAGTAAAGAAGTCGTCTAAATCATTTATCGCAGAAAGGGTTAAATAAGGCTAGTGGTTTGTTTAAATCTTCAGAAAATGCAACTTGATTTGTTAGAAAATGTTTCTGGCAAATATTAAAGAAGCTTTTTGGTTTTTGTTTCATTTTTAGCCACGAGGCTAAACAACTCTATATTTTCCGTGAAATCTTCAAGTGAAACCTGATGTGATTTTCAGCTAAGGTTTATTCAGAGACGCTTTCCTGTTCATCATGTCTGTACAGAGTGATCACCTGAGTCACCGCGTCCTTCCTGTCAGCTCGAACCCTTCCTGCTGATCTCCTCTGACCCCTGACTGCTCACTGGATGTTTTCTGTTTTCCGCACCACTCTGTAAAGAACTCCAATACGATTACAGAAATACTCAACTCTCTATTCACGCCACAGTCACAGAGACGAGACTATATCTTCGTTCTGAGGTTTGATGTGAGTCACGCTTCTGTGATGTGACGTGATTGGTCGTTTAGATAAATGTGCAAGTCTTCCTTATGAATTGATGTAGGTTTGTGGTTGATGTAGAATATGTTTTTTAAATAAAAAGTCTCCTGAATAAAGAAAAAAAGAAAGAAAAAGTTAAGTTTGTGTGTGTGTGTGTGTGTGTGGTGTTGAGTCAACTCTTGCATCAGTGATCAATGGTGTTATTTTGGTCCTATCTGAACCAGGATCAGGAGTCTTCGGAGACCAGCGGAGCGCAATCGGAGTTTGCATACATTTACAGCTCCACAAGCACTAATTATACTGTAAAAGCACTAAATGCATGTTGCCGGAAATAAACTATTGCTGATATCTTACATACTTTTTTTGTTTTCTCCCCTCCATACAGTGATTCACAAAGGAGTTTCAAGGAACGCTCACTCGGTGCTGAACATCTGCAATGTAATTGGAGCCTATATATTGGATTATAATAACACTCTGGGGCGCAATAACTATTTTCATCAACAGCCATCCAATAGGCTTGGGTGGAAAAGTACAATGAAGGAAGCAATGTCTCTGTTTGTGTCCTTTTACACACACACACACACACACGGTCCATAGGGACACTAGTCAGACAAACGATGATAAAGTGATGCTTTTATGCTTCTGACAGATTGAAGAGACGTGGGCTTCAAACGTCTCACTAATAAACTGCCTATCTCTCTCTCTCTCTCTCTCTCTCTCTCTCACACACACACACACACACACACACGACAGAACCTCACAAAGATATGAGGCTCGCACAGGAAGATTATTACCACACAGCTAAACCACAGTACCTCTGCTGACAGAAATATCAAACGCAACATCGCAGACGTGCTCGCCTTTTATTTTTACTCAGAGCGCCACAGACTAGAAATCTTTTAGCTCGAAATAAAAATACAGAAGCTCTCAGATGACGCCTGGGCTCATCAGGCACGAAATTTTGACTGGAGTTTAAAATCATACTACGATGTAAATCATTAAGAATCATAACGAAGCATGATTCGCGATGCGGTTCTTGTCTAGAGAGGTGAAGGGGCGGGGCTAAAATGAATGATTGCGATGAATGAGTGCGAATGATTCACATCCTCCTACTTTATAACACTTTTCTGAAAGTTCTTATGGATAAAAATGTTATAAAAATGTATTAGAATTTACAACAGTAAACAATACGGGTCGGTTTTGTAGTGCGCTCCTGGTGTATGACGGTTATGAGATGAGTAATAAACTCTTCCGGTTGTACAGACAGAGGAAAATAATCAGCGACAGGATAATGCAATGAAGCCTGGGCCTGAAGCAGAATTCCTCTAACCACCAGGAAGTGGATTATTTTCCTATAACGACATCCTGCACATGGGTTTTATTCCTCTTACTGTAAATTAATTAGAGAAATTAGTACACCATCATTTTTATCCATTTATAGTTACATTTCATGTTGTTTGAACGCCCAGGGTAGTTTGTTATCGCATATATATACGATGGCCGAGAAGCGCAAAACACAATAACAAATCAGAAAAGGTAGGTATAGTTTTTGCGAATGGAATTCTTCCCTCTGATTGGACGAGACATCGGTCACTCAGGATATACAGGAAGTCCAGCAGTAGCTGCAGCAGTAGAAAGTGGATTGGTGTGTGTATGAACACAGCTCTGCCCTTATAGCGCTCCTTACTTCCTTTTGTCTGGTATAGTTTTGGTCTTCCGAACATTCCTGCGTTCTTCAGGTGTGTTTTTAGAGATCGCAAACTAATCTTTACTCCATGATACGCCATCAGTATATCCAACATCACACCATATGAACCTCCTTCCTCACAGTAGCGCTGAATGAACTCCATTTTGTCATCAATATAAATATACACCATCTAGGCATAACATTATGACCACTAATATTGTGTTGGTCCCCTTTTGCTGCCAAAACAGCCCTGACCCTTCATGCACTGTGTATTCTGACCCCTTTCTATCAGAACCAGCATTAACTTCTTCAGCAATTTGAGTAACAGTTCTGACCACTGCCAGGTGAAGTGAATAAGACTGATGATCTCATCATCATGGCACCTGTTAGTGGGTGGGATATATTAGGCAGCAAGTGAACATTTTGTCCTCAAAGTTGATGTTAGAAGCAGGAAAATGGAGTGTAACGATTTGAGTGAGTTTGATGAAGGGCCAAATTGTGATGGCTAGACCACTGGATCAGAGCATCTCCAAAACTGCAGCTCTTGTGGGGTGTTCCCGGTCTGCAGTGGTCAGTATCTATCAAAAGTGGTCCAAGGAAGGAACAGTGGAGAACCAGCGACAGGGTCATGGGCGGTCAAGTCTCACTGATACACGTGGGGAGTGAAGGCTGACCCGTGTGATCCGATCCACCAGACGAGCTACTGTTGCTCAAACTGCTGAAGAAGTTAATGCTGGTTCTGACAGAAAGGTGTCAGAATATACAGTGCATTGCAGTTTGTTGTGTATGGGGCTGCATAGCTGCAGACCAGCCAGGGTGCCCATGCTGATCCCTGTGCACTGCCGAAAGCGCCAACAATGGGCACGTGAGCATCAGAACTGGACCACAGAGCAATGGAAGAAGGTGGCCTGGTCTGATGAATCACGTTTTCTGTAAACATCACATGGATAGCCTGGAGTGTGTGCATCACTTACCAGGGGAACACACTGTACCAGGATGCACTATGGGAAGAAGGCAAGCTGGCAGAAGGAAACGGAGAAGAGAAGAGAAGAGAAGAGAAGAGAAGAGAAGAGAAGAGAAGAGAAGAGAAGAGAAGAGAGGCCTCGAGCTCATGGAGCAGAGAGAAGGGAGAGGAGTAGAGGAAAGGTCAAGCATGTAATATCAGCACAACATGCCTCATCTCCTACAGACAATAGCTTCCCATGGTGGGTTCTCATCTCCCACTTCTCCTCCTCCTCCTCTCCCTCTCTTCTTTCACTCGTCCCTGTGCTTAATTACAGTCATAGCGGCCCGCCGCCTGCTGTCCCTTAACATATTCCTCTTTATTTTGAACCTCTTTTTTCTCGGGTAATGGAATGTCAGCTCTTCAGCGTTCCCGCTCCGATCAAAGTGACCTCGCAAATCAATACACACGCCGACAAGACGAGGAACATATAATAAACGGCACACACACACACACACACACACTCCTCTGAGCGTGTGTGTGTGACGAGCACCTCTCATAGCAGTCATCTCAGTGGAAAGGCAGTCAGTTATGTTTAAGGTGTGCATATTATAGAGTGGAGTTGCTTTGTGGAGTTCTTTCTCTTTTTCTCCATCTGTCCAAACCAGAGAGCTGACAGCGGCCCACCAGATTACAGGTGTAGCTTCTCTCTCTCTCTCTCTCTCTCTCTCGTTTTTTTTATTATTGTTGATGTTTTCTCTCTGGGTAGAGGTTATAGGCGAAGCAATTTTCCTCTTAAGGGGCGCAAATGGCAGAGGAAAATTGTATGTGCCGTCACTCAGGCCATGATTGGCAGAACGGCCTCGGAGAGGGTGAAAGAAGATCGAAAAGATTCCAGAGAGAGAGAGAGAGAGAGAGAGCGAGAGAGGAAGGGAGGAGCACAGTGCATATTAAAAGATGTGTTGTGAAAAACGGGTGTGAAATTTCACACTCCTCTGGATGGAAACGTCTGCCGATCTTCCGGCTAGGGGAGTGAAAGCCAGACAGAGAGAGAGAGAGAGAGAGAGAGAGAGAGAGAGTGAAAGCCAGAGAGAGAGAGAGAGAGAGATGATGGCCAGGTGCTCAATAGTTGGCCTCAGTGAGCAAAATCCCACATTCATATATTCTCTCTCTCTCTCTGTGTGTCTGTCTGTCTGTCTGGGTCTCTCTTTCTCTCTTTCTCTCAGCTTTGTAATGGATCAAGAGGATTTGTCACTGCTGGAAAGCGCTCAGGCTGCTGGAACAAAGAGGATGAAATGAGGAGAGATGAAAAGACAGACGAAAACCAGGAATTCACACATAATAAATGATGCAATAAATGATCTGGGCATGATTTATTTATTTTTTAATTCTATTAATAAACTACTTTTAACTAATTAGTTCCTTAATATTAAGCTGCTTTCATATGTGCAACTTTTACACGGGAACCACGAGAAAACCGAGAAAGACAAAAACCCGGTGAAACTTCCTGGGAAATTAGAGGAAATATTACTTTTGGATGATTCTTAGGATGATTCATGATTCCCAGCATGATTCCTCGATTCATACCAACAACTCCATGAACAGAAAAGATCTATTCTCTCTCTCTCTCTCTCTCTCCACTCTTATTCTCTCTGAACTCTCATTCTCTCTCTCTCTCAACTCTCATTCTCTCTCTCTTTCACTCTCTTTCCCTCACTCTACTCTCTGTCTAACTCCACTCTTATTCTCTTTCTCTCTCCCTCTCCCTCTCCCTGAACTCTCACTCTCTCAGGGTTAATTACCAATCCAGTGACAAACCTTCAGCTAATTAGCAAAGTTCTGACCTTATTAACAAATGATGAATTATGAAAACAACTGAACAATATTGCCCTGATCTTTCTCACACACACACACACACACACACACACACAGAGCTAACAAACAAAAGCTTCTCCGGGACCCGCTCAAGGCCTCCATCCATTAACTGCTATTGTTTTCCACCGAACATGACATTGATCCAATTTAACACTAATCAATTGCAACTGTGCGTGACATTCAGAGGCGACCTTACCGCCAGGCGCCTCGTGAACTATGACGAGGATTAAACTTTCTCTAACGAGCTGATATCTCATGGCAATGCTTACTGAAAAAAAAAAGAATAAATAAAACAATCGGATCAATTATTACAAACCCAACAGGTCTCTAACTGGATTTTCACCCTTGTGCTAATTTGTGCAATTAATAACCTTCTGTATTCATAACAATCCATAACAAAACCGCTCAGGCGCGCGGGTCATCCGTTTGCGACGCGATGTCATAATCGATGGCGCGAGCGCGCGGCCTGGCAGCCTTGTTAATGAGTGTCAGTATTAATTGTTTACAGTTTGGAGCCGGCTCGCGTGAGGAGACGTCGTGTCATCCACATGAAAATGGCACATCTCATTAGGAATGCCGTGTGTTTGAGGGAGGGAGGGAGGTAGGGAGGTAGGGAGGGAGGTAGGGAGGGAGGAGGAGGAGGAGGAAGAGGAGGGGAGGTATAATGTCTTCGTCGCCAAGCGCTATCGTGGCTGACAGCTGCCAGGTGGAGAGAAAAGCGCACATGCGAGGAACGACGGGCCGGAGAAGGGAGACGCAGTAGTATCGCACGCTCGCCTGCCATCTTTTACACAATAGAGCTGCCAGCGGCGTGAAATGACACTATTGTGTTTGTACACGCTCTGTTTATGAGATTTATCTCACAGCGGAGAAGTGGACCACCCGTCATAGCACTGCATCTCTCTCTCTCTGTCCTCCAAATGTAGAGGCAAAACTCTATAGATGTCCTTAAAATAAAATATTACCTCCAGTGAAGTGGAACAGTGCTTGTTTTTTTTCCCATATCTGTCTCACACAGATCCAATTATTTCAAAAGGCCGAAAACAACCACAATATTTATTTTTGTTGCATGTTCCTCCACATTATTCCTAAACGACTCCACACACTGCCTGTTAAATTTGTCATTGACCTGTGTGAAGCATGGTGGTGGTGGTGGTGTGTGTTGGGCCTCTGTATAAAGCATGGTGGTGGAGGTGGTGGTGGTAGTGCTGTGTTTTGGGTGTCTGTGTGAAGTATGGTGGTGGTGGTCACGCTGTGCCTTGGTCCTCTGTGTGAAAGGTGGTGGTGGTGGTGGTGTGTGTTGGGCCTCTGTATAAAGCATGGTGGTGGAGGTGGTGGTGGTAGTGCTGTGTTTTGGGTGTCTGTGTGAAGTATGGTGGTGGTGGTCACGCTGTGCCTTGGTCCTCTGTGTGAAACGTGGTGGTGGTGCTGTGTTTTGGGTGTCTGTGTGAAGTATGGTGGTGGTGGTCACGCTGTGCCTTGGTCCTCTGTGTGAAACGTGGTGGTGGTGGTGGTGCTGTGTCTTGGGCCTCTGTGTGAAACGTGGTGGTGGTGGTGGTGCTGTGTCTTGGGCCTCTGTGTGAAGCGTGGTGGTGGTGGTGCTGTGTCTTGGGCCTCTGTTTGAAGCATGGTGGTGGTGGTGGTAGTGCTGTGTCTTATGCCTATGAGAAGCATGGTGGTGGTGGTGGTGGTGGTGGTGTGTGTTGGGTCTCTGTGTGAAGCATGGTGGTGGAGGTGGTGGTGGTAGTGCTGTGTTTTGGGTGTCTGTGTGAAGTATGGTGGTGGTGGTCACGCTGTGCCTTGGTCCTCTGTGTGAAACGTGGTGGTGGTGGTGCTGTGTCTTGGGTCTCTGTGTGAAGCATGGTGGTGGTGGTGGTAGTGCTGTGTCTTATGCCTATGAGAAGCATGGTGGTGGTGGTGGTGGTGGTAGTGTTTCGTCTTGGGTCTCTGTGTGAAGCATGGTGGTGGTGGTGGTAGTGCTGTGTCTTATGCCTATGAGAAGCATGGTGGTGGTGGTGGTAGTGTTTCGTCTTGGGTCTCTGTGTGAAGCATGGTGGTGGTGGTGGTGGTGATATGTAGCTCTGTGTCTTGGACCTCAGCAACTATGAAAATATTTTATGGTAGGAATAACACAGGGTCAAGCATGCTGATGCAGGAAAATAATCAACAAGAGACTAGTGTAAAGTGTCATTACAACTACGTTCATTAATTTCCTATAACAGCATGTTAGGCCAAGTGTTTTATTCCTCTTATACCACAGCATTTTGCCATTTTTTACATATTTTTATCCATTTCTACTTACATTTAGTTGTAACAGCTCCCGTTTTCACTTACGTTATAGCAGCTACATATAAACAGTTATTCCGTCACCAGGCTTGATTTCATCAAAAAAAACCCATCAGATTTAATTTTGATGCAAAGTGCTGACAGCGGAGACTAAAGAAACACGTGTCAGCTGTTATAATCAAAATAACGCACTAGAACGAACCCGTGTTGGAACATAATAACTTTCATTAACGTCCCTGCTGTTAAAAACGTCGACGCTTCAGGAAGAAATCTACTTCAACTTCCACAGTTCAGCCAGGTTTGGGAATTCAACGTGGCTTTGTATAAAATCAGCGTGATTGTCACTTTTCTGTAGCGTAACCCGCTATTTTTTTTTTTCTTTTCGGTGTTGCTTCCAGTCACTAATGAGACGCGGCAACAAATGAATATTTATACCTGTTCATTAGGCATTATGGCCTAATGAAGCAGTGAGCGCACAGGAGATAGAGATTACCTCCGCAACATCCGGCGGAGTTAGCATGCATCTGTTACACACATGTGTGTACTTTATCCGAAGAGCAGATTGTGCCGTGCTGCAGTGAACACCTGTAAATAATGCAGCGTTAAAAGAGACAGACGAATGGAAAGGAGGGAGAGAGAAAGAGAGAGAGAGAGACCTCGACAAGGAAAGGAGGAAGAGCACAGGTGCGGCGGCTTACACTCCAGTCCCGTTGCGAGTCGCACCCCGTGAGTCTCCGTCTCCTTTTAACACCGTACACACGCCAAATCACATCTGATACATGTTGTGCATTTTTAAAGCAACATTTTAAAAAGTCGGTGTGTATTTTGGTGTGTTTACAACAACCTCAATGCCTGCCCCTCCCACCTCGAAACCCCTCCCCTCTCCATCCCTCCCTCACTCCAGGTGACGAGTAGTAAAAACACTTGGCGGAGGTGGCAGATATGACGTTAAATATTTTACGTGTGTTTGCTGCATATGTAGTTGGCCTACACCTGCTCCTCAGGAGGGAAGCCAGCTGCAGCATCTGCTCCACAGCTCATTAACGACTCCTCACTCCATCCGAGGCCAAGGTACGAGCCGAGCTTCGGCGCTGAACTCCGAGCGGTCTGCTCTCCTTTCACGCTGATTAAGTGCCGGCCTTTGAGGAAGGATTAATGCTTGGAGATCAGAGAAATTGATCAGTAAACCACATAGTACATCTCTGATTACTACACCGTGGCTTTGACCAGAGCTGGTTTAACCCTTTCAGGTATAGTGTCCAGTTGATTTTAGTCGTTCTATCACTTTTTCCCGCATCTTGAAAGAGACAGCGCTCATTACAAACAGGAATGTAACGATTCATCAACGGATCAGAGGACAAAGGTGATAAAGAGGAACTTATTACTTATTACATTAACCCTTTTCACCAGCACACTGCTGATCCGTTCTGCCAGAAGAATGGAAATGGACTTCTGAGATGTCCAATCAGATTTCAATCAGTATAAAGAAATGAATGATGTTCTGACCTAAAACGAGTCTATTGGCTTTCAATGTGTTTTAGACGGGTTCAAGATTAAATCTGAGCTGCTTTTTAGATGAACAAGCACTTGAGGCACCTCAGAGAGCAGAAATGGGTTTGATATCAACATTTACTTTGAAGATAGAAACATTTGTGTGGAAAAATTTTTTTTCTATTAATATATCGCTCCTGGTAGTCTAGGGAAAAACAGAAATACTGAAAAACTACAAATTCTTAAAGTACTGAGTGTCTACTTTCATACCATAACTGTGGAGTGGAACAGGACAAATCTAATTTTTTGGCATCTGGTGGAATAAAAAGTTAAAAATGTAGAGACTCTTCTGTCTAAAGGGGCAAGTGGATCCTAACCACAGCAGAAAAGAAATAAATAAATGCCTCTTGCAGTATAATGGAGTCTTCATCCCCCCCTTTTAATGTCACCTGACTGAGAATCAGGCTTTTTGCTGCATAGCAGATCTTTTCCCAAGCTAGTAATATATTTAAATTTAGACACAGGAAATAACAGCTTTAAGTCCGATCGCGGACATTACGGCGTATCGCTGTGAAAAACTTTTCAGACGGTAAAGACGACTCGGCTAAACACACTCGCGGCAGCCGAGCTAATGCCATTAATCAATCCTGACCAGCTCGACGTAATCCAGACAAACACTGGAGTTCTGAAGTCGGAGCATGAAAGCTGCTATCAGACGGGAGTTAAAGCAAATCCGAGCGCTACATTGTCTTACTGATGATTGCCTTGAAATTGGTTCAACCGAACTCGACCGCAGTTTCCCTCAGACGGGAGGAAAACTGTGATTTCCTTTAAGGTGATAAAGTGAAAGATTGGTTATTGTGTAACGTGTTTGTTTCTCCCTCCTTAGGAACAGGAGAAGTCAGAGTTGATGGATTTCTATGCTACGAAAGCCCTGTTAACCGAATCACAGATCACAGCTTGCACCTAGCTGCTGTATTATTAGTGTGTTTTCAATAATGGGATATATACGTATATAGCGTATGCTGTCCGGCGTTAAAAAGGGCAGAATCGAAAACCACGTCACGCTCGTCTCTCCCGCCGTGGCTGTTGTGCAAACTCGTTTTTAATTCAATTTTCCGCTAACAAGTTGGTTGCGTCTCCCGTCCTCTGAACTAAAGATTGTTTTAATTGTTCAAATAGAGGGGGAAGTGGTAATAAAAACAATGTTTTTTTTTTCTTCTTAACATAGCCTGCTGAAGCAGTATTGTATTTTATTTATTTATTTGTTTGTTTAGGATTCTGTAAACTGAATGCAAATGAACGAGTGCGTTAATTTGTCTATAATAGAATGCAGTGTGTTTAGGTGTGTGTTAGTGTTAAAGAACAATGCATTATTTATTTGGTGTTAACCGTTTAGTTTTCTTCGGAGAGGCTTCGCAAGTCGTATGAAATGAAGAGATTTCTTGAGGGAGTCTTTGAATTGCTTCCGTCTTCAGGTGCAAAGTTTCTGTTCTTCTACAAAAAATAAAGTCAATTCTAATCATTAGCAGAAATAAATTATGGACGGATGTACGTTGTACCTGATCCTGGATACGTTTCTCTTAATTATAGTGTTTATTGTAGCTGAGGTACAGGCTGTAACATTAAAACCACCTGGTTAATATTGAGGAGGTTCCTTGTGAGACTAAAACAGCTCTTCTCCATCGTGGTATGGACTCTGAAGGCTCTGAAGATATCCAGAGCCAAGACGTAAGCATCAGATTCTTTAAGTTGTAAGGTGGAGCCTCACCTCTGTGGATTGGACCATCTCACAGATGTTTGACTGGATGGAGATCTGGACAAATTGGAGGCTGTTACTAGGCTCTAAGCGACCCTCACCTCTGTGGATTGAACCATCTCACAGATGTTTGACTGGATGGAGATCTGGACAAATTAAAGGCTGTTTAGGCTCTAAGCGATCCTCACCTCTATGGATTGGACTATCTCACAGATGTTTGACTGGATGGAGATCTGGACAAATTGGAGGCCGTTACTCGGCTCTAAGCACCAGTTGTTCTTCCAAGGACCACTTTTGATAGCTTCTAACCACTGCATACTGAAAACACCCAACAAGTTTTAGAGAATTCCTGACCTGTCTTAAAGCCATCAGAGACTGGCACTGACAAAGATCCCCATGATCCTGACCTCTTCTGCTCTCCGGCCCTGCTTGATCCATCTGATCCATCCTGCTAGTTAAGTTGTCTGTGTCACATATACGTTAGTGCACAGTGAAATTCTTTCTTCGTATATCCCATCCTTGGGGGTTGGGGTCAAAGCACAGAGTCAGCCATGCAGTGCCCCTGGAGCAGGGTGGGTTGGGGGCCTTGCTTAAGGGCCCAATGGTGGCAGCTTGGTGGTGCTGGGGCTTGAATCCTGATCTTCCGGTCAATAACACAGAACCATAACCACTTGACCTACCACCATCCCAAATATGAGAAAGGGGAGAGTGAGAACAGAGTCCCCCACTATCAGAAATTATGCAGTGGAGATTCCTGCATTTGGGGAATTCGCAAAGGTCAGCACAGCTGAGTGCAATGGCTGAGCCATGCTTTGGGCAAACCAAATCCTTGAATATGGTATTGCCCCTGCCAGGTAAGTAAAGCTGGAGTTTACGGTACCATGGCTTTGGGCTGCAGCACTCAAGTCTCCATCAGTAAACAGTTCAAGACAGACTTTGTGTTATAACTAGAATGAATTGCACTTTTTGACCATATAGTACACAGTTAATTAAAGGACATGATTTATAATCTCACTCTCCGGTATCCCCCAGATGAGAATGAGGTTCCCTTTTTAGTCTGGTTTCTTCCTCATGCTGTCTCAGGGAGTTTTTCCTCACCACCATTACCTCTGACGTCCTCATGAGGGATAAATCTTCCTCATTAGAGACACATTTAAAAAGTAAAATACTAAATGTATAGACTTCTGTAAGGCTGCTTTGTGACAACATCTAAGATTATTTTTTTGGTGTCCAGGTCTGAGAGCCTTAAATACCACCTCTACTGACTGTTACATAAAAGAAAGCAACTTTTCTTCGTTTTTTTGTTTCTTCTTACCAGCCATCCTGCCTTCTTGTCTTCTGTTGGCACGGAAAAACCAAAGCTTGTGAATGCACACAATGGACAAATTGTCCTGGGTTGCATCTGGACCTGTAATACGTGTCAAATATTTTGAACACGCATCCTTTCTGCTGACATGGCAACCCTGACCTGCTAAGAGTGACTAAATGTTAAAAGTGCAAAAGGCTACAATGCTGAACCTTGTGTATTAAGGGCAGCTTTGTATTTATCATAAATTCTCCCGACTGCATAGCGACATCAAGCTCCATATGCGTGGTTTTTTATTTCTCGTCTTCCCCCCCGAGGCTTGGGGTAGGGGGTGAGAATGACAATGCAGCGCTCCATCTGTTGGTATAGGTACCAGCGCAGGGCTAAATTAGCACATATCGCACGGCAGGCATATGCTATGGCATAAAGCTACAAGAGGGCATTGTGCACCAGCTGCTGTGCTGACAAATACTTGCACTTGTGCAGTCAGAAAGCCAAGATGGGCACGAGTGACAGCGACTTTTAATAGGGGACGATGTGTGTGTGTGTGTGTGTTCAGCAGATGTGTGTTTAACATACATTCCTGACCTGACGTTGTCTCTTCACATTCATTCTCCATAGCAAGCATAGACAGATGCGTATATACAGTAACGTGACTCTGACTGGATAAGGTGTGTGACGCGTCCGGGGTCCGTCTGCCGGACGTGTCTGCGGGTCAGATTCGTCCCAGGTGTCCAGTCGTGACATGATGTTAAAGACAGGTGAGAGAAGCAATGAATAAATACACAAACACACACACACACCTGTGAAATATCAGCTGCAATGGACACACAGGAAAAAGACATATCAAACTTCGGAGTCCACTAATGTCCAAACACAATCCTTACACAGCTCATCGTACATGATATCAATTTAAATTAAGCTAATGAGAGAATGGAAATGCAAACTTGTATTGAATAAATGAATTGTATAAAAAATATAAAAGTATTGAAATGAATACAAATGCATATAGGGATAAAAGGTGGGTTATTAAAATTATTATTCTTATTTATTTATCATAGAAACTAACCAGAAACGTTCACTCAGTATCTCAGTGTCTGTTTATGACAGCATGCTGATAGTGCTGGAATTTCTACCACCATATTTTTCCCCACCATTTCATCATCTCACTATTTTCCAGTGCAGCACATTTAGTGATGGGATTCAGAAAAAAAAAAATAATAATAATTAATTAATTAATTTATTTATTTATTTATTTCTCTGATTTGGATCACACCCGTTTTAGCCTGGGAAAATTTCCAAAGTTTTAAATATTTTTATATTTTTATGCAAAACACCACAGTGACAACAAAAAAGTGAGATCTTCGTAGAAACAATTTTTAGATTTTTTAAAAATTTATATTAGTTAAAAAAAAACAAGCTTAATAATGCCATAAAAGAAAATACTTTTAAAAATGACTGAATATTTTAATTCTTATTTAATTACTTCTATTTTTACTTCTTGGACACCGTCTTCTTTTTAAAGTGCAGATCGAAAAATGAATATTTGGGGAAAAAAATAATTAAAATAAAAATATTCATAAAATGTAATGATCCTATTAAATATTTATTTTTAAAATTTTATAAAAATATAAAAATAAATATTTAATAGGATCATTACATTTTATGAATATTTATTTTTATTTTCCAAATATTTATTTATTCAGATAATTATAATTTATCTAATTTTAATTTATTTAATTATAATTATATATATATATATATATATATATATATATATATATATATATATATATATATATATATATATATATATATAAAATATTATTGTTATTGTTTTATATTATTATTAGTATTTTTATTAAAAAGGAATAGAATAAGAATTTTAACCTTGAAAATGAGTAAAAATGTCTAGAAATAGGGTTAACAAAGTAAACCAGCCTAAGAGAAATATTATTGAGTTAAAGAACATAAATTACAACATGAATATAACTCGAATATTCCTAAGTCGCAGCTTTCCTCCATCTGTCTAATTCAGTTACTTTGTTTGGCTAATAATATGGAAATACGAAGCACACACGTTCAACACACACACACACACATTCCTTTGCAAACCATTGTTTGGAAAATGGGGTTTTAATTTAGTTAACATTCATGAGAAGAGCACAAATAAACGAAACCAGGGTTGGAGTTGAACAGGAACACCAGACACGGCATATTCCAGCTGTACAACACTGAAGCACCAGCACAAGCCTTTACAGTTCACCACCTTCATCAGTGCAACCAGCAAAGCATCAAAAGTCTGTCGACGAAACATTATTAAATCCACACCGGTTAATTCAAAGCAGCTGAATTCCGACAGAAATGGGAATCTTTCCTTGAAAATAAAAAATGAAAAATAAAAAAATGACATCAGCAGGCTTGACCTACGATGCATTCTTCATCCGGGATCTCCGACTCGGAACAGAGCAAAGCTTCTCCTTATAGTTTCCACAGAAAATCTGTTTAACCCTCTCCGAATTAAACACACACACACACACACACACATTAGCAAACCCTGGGATAACCGAGATAACAAATTTACCATCATTACTATTATTATGAAGATGTTTCTGAATGAAGATGGGTGTGTGGTGTAGAAGCTACACCTGCTACAATGCTGACGAGGCTTTGCTCAGTAGAAAACGCCTGACCAAACATAGAAAGTGTGACCACATGGCAGATGGACTGATCTTTCACCCCAGAACATTTGCATTATTCGAGCACAAACAGAAAAAAAACAGGAAAAGTACACTCACACACACCACAGTGCCGTTCTTCAATCTGATTGGTTTAGAAAGAAAGGAAGTGTGGATTTATTTTCCATAACAGCAGCTCTGACTGGATGTCCAGAAAAAGGTGAACGGATTTGAATAATAAACAAATTAATAAAATAAAAATGAATGTTTTCCGGTTCGAGGGAAGGAGTCTCCAGTGTCAGTGATTTGTACACTGCAAAAAAATAATAATAAGGCAAAATAAGGAGTCTAAAAATCGATTCCTGATTCCCAATTCCTGATATTTCCTAAAAATATTTCCTGATTTTAATCTCATTTATTTATAAGATGATTAATAATTAATTAATTTAAAATATTAATATAATTTGCTTAATTTTTTAAAATGAACATCAGAAAAGCAACGGCATCTGCTAGGCAATATTTTTTAACCAAACTTCAAGTATGAAATCGGTAAAATTACACAGATATATTTTTTAAAACTTATATCTAGGCATGAAAAAAAATTAAGCTTGGAAAATATTTCCAAAATATATATTTTTTTAGTTTCTCTCAAATGGAAAAAAAAAAATCTACATTTTCTTTTGTTGAGGAAAAAGAACAAAATAAAACAATTTGAGATATATTTTTTTAAACCTACGATCCAAGGTTTTTACGAGTCTAATAAAGAGAAATCTTAGTTGAATTTGTGTACATTTTTTTGATATTTTTCAGTGATCATTTTTTGCAGTTTAACAGTCAGAGGTAAAACTACACTGCGAACATTTTCATGTGCATCAGTAAACGAATTCGACTCCTATTTCTCTCGATTAGATTTGATTTTTGAACAAACGTAAGATTACTAACCCCATTTCTAGACATAGTTTCCAGACAGAAGAAAAATCATTGTATTCAATTTGAGTCAAATTTTTTAAGATAAAATGAACACATAAATATGTCTAGAAATGGGCATAAAATTAATATTACACTGGGTATAGAATAATTTCAATATGAGAGATGTTACATAACATTTCCTTTATGCTTTTCATCATTTCGTCTCTCATCTCTATCATTGCATCAGTGCCACTTGTCAGTTGCAGAAATAATGGGGAAAAATACAATTAAAAATAAATAAATAAATCAATCAATAAATAAATTTAAAAAGGGGGGGGGGGAAGCTCTTAAATATCATCATATTTATCTAGTATTTCCTATTATAAGTTTAAAATTACAACAAATTAAAAAATATTCTATCATTATTGAATCATGTCAAGCTTATAATTCTCTTATTTTGCTTTAAAAATGATGCTTAAAATTAATTAACAGAATAAGCAAAATTTAAGCTTAAGCTGTAAAATTAGTTCAAGAAAATGTTCACAATAAAGATTAATATTTTAGATTAGGTTTGTTGTAACCATATAAAAGGAAATACTACATATTCCAGAAATTTCTCTTGCTCAGATGTCAGGTTTTTGCAGTGCACAAGAAAGAGAGGAGGGGGGAAAAAACAGAGAGGAAAAGAGAAAGAGAGAGAGAGAGAGAGAGAATGATGCTGCTATAAGGCAAGTGATAACAGGAAGTAATTTGTTGTGTGAATGTTTCACGACATTAAATGCAACTTAAAACTGATGAATGTTCTTTAATGATGGAAAAATTGTTGTGAATTGCTGCGAGGAATACAACAAAACACTGCTGTTATTGGAAAATAATCACCTTCCCAGGTGGGAACGGATCTCTCTCTCTCTCTCTCTCTCTCTCACACACACCATGTATACTGATGACCTGTTAGCTGTTATTCCAGCAGGCAGATTCCTAGCGTATCGTACAGCATAGCTTAACTTATAGCTATACCACGAGCAGGTAAAAGCCGAAGCTCCTGCTTTCATTAAGCGTGCGAAGCTTTACTGTGAATCGTGAAAAAACAACACACTTGTGTGCTTTAGGAACAGCGAGTCGCTTCGGCAAGTATGGAAAAGCTTTTCCTTTACGCTTTCGGATGGTTTTAGCGCTGCAGGTCGACACGAGGGACACAATAAAATACGGCTGAGGCTGAGAAGGGAAGCCGGAGAGACGCTACAGATGGTGGAGCGTGCGCTGGATGTGTTTACAGACGGGATTATGAAGAATAAGTACGGAGTATCAGGTGATGGATTTTTGTTACAGCAGTTTCTTCCTGCTGTACTGGAGCAACAAAACAAAAAAACACAACACCATTTTGGTTACTGTTCGCCCCGAAATTTACGATATACTCTGACACACACACACACACACAAATACACACACACACAAACCATGAACAGTGCAAATCAGCTTCCCTGCCCCCTCTTCCTTGTCCTCGTACTTGACTATATACACAGAGTATCAGGCATAACGGTAACAGTTAGGGAGTGTTGGTTCTGTGCGATGAAGTCCTTCTCCATCTGAGAGTCCGCCTCTTTTTTTGCTTTCTCTTAACGTCTCTACTCATCTTTCTTTCCCTTCTCTCTCTCTCTGGTGTTTTTTTTTTTTTTAATTTATTTATACAGGCTCATGGTAGGGCTCTGGTACATGCACATGTAAGCATCGCAGAGCAGGCGGCGCGCGTAGCCCTGGATGTTTTTAGGGTCGAGGGCGTGGAGCTCTTCGGGGGTCATTTTCAGGTACGCTCCCACTTCAGGACACGGGGACACCTGCGGGATGTTAAAACCATTCTGACCTCCTGTTCATACACGGAGAGGGGGAGGGAGAGAGAGAGAGAGGTTTTAAAAAAAAAAAAAAAAAAAAAAAAAAGAGGTAGAGAGATAGAAAGAAAGAAGCAGAGAGAAGTAGAGAGAGGTAAAAAAAAGAGAAAGAGGTAGAGAGAAAGAAGCAAAGAGTATGAGAGAGAGATAGAAAGAAGCAGAGAGAAGGAGGGAGAAAGAGAGAAAAAGCAGAAACAGGTAGGGAGAGAGAACCGGGGAGAGAAGCAGAGAGAGAGAGAGAGAGAGGTAAAAAAAAAAAAAAAGAGAGAAAGAGGTAGAGAGAAAGAAGCAAAGAGAGTGTGAGAGAGAGTTAGAAAGAAGCAGAGAGAGAGAGAGAGAGAAAGCAGAAAGAGGTAGGGAGAGAGAAGCAGAGAGAGAGAGAGGGGGTAAAAAAAAAAAGAGAGAGAAAGAGGTAGAGAAAAAGAAGCAAAGAGAGTGTGAGAGAGAGATAGAAAGAAGCAGAGAGAAGGAGGGAGAGAGAGAGAGAAAGCAGAAAGAGGTAGGGAGAGAGAAGCAGAGAGAGAGAGAGAGGGGTAAAAAAAAGAGAGGTAGAGAGAGAGAGAGAGATAGATAGAAAGAAGCAGAGAGAGAGAGAGAGAAAGCAGAAAGAGGTAGGGAGAGAGAAGCAGAGAGAGTGTGAGAGAGAGATAGAAAGAAAGAAGCAGAGAGAAGTAGAGAGAGAGGTAAAAAAAAGAGAAAGAGGTAGAGAGAAAGAAGCAAAGAGAAGGAGGGAGAGAGAGAGAAAGCAGAAAGAGGTAGGGAGAGAGAAGCAGAGAGAGAGAGAAAGGGGTAAAAAAAAAGAGAGGTAGAGAGAGAGAGAGAGAGAAAATCAGAGAGAGAGAGCAAAAAGAAAGAGAGAAAGAAGCAGAGAGAGAGAGAAGCAGAGATGGGGAAGGGAGAGAGAGAGAGAGAGAGAGAGAGAGAAACAGAGATGGGGAAGGGAGAGAGAGAAACAGATGGGGAAGGGAGAGAGAGAGAGGGACAGAAAGAGAAAGAGGGAGAGAGAGAGAGAGTTAGTTATAACAATTATACATGTATAAAGCTTACTAGTAAAATAACTTTTACTGTACATACACATAGTTGAGTGCAAAAGTTTGTGCACCCTCCTTGCATCCAGGGCATTTAACTTGATTGACATTCTCTCGTTATCACGAGCAGCATTTTTATCAAAACAAGATTTCATTCCACTTGTCCGTCAGGAACAATCCGTCCCTTTCAAATAACCCCCCCCACACACACACATATATTCTGCTCTACTCTACTGTCTTGTCTTTGTGTATATATTATCTTTACATATTTTCTATTTACCGTCTTCCTAAATCTCACGATTTGTTTCTTGGGGATTTCTGTAAGTCTTTTAAGTTCCTGTAAACAGTTTTAAGGTCATTACACACCTTAATGAGGCACACTCAAATAAACAACCCAGAGCATGTTTACCAGGACGCAAACTTTGACGCAGTTGCTCCAGGAATCCGGCTGTATGTTGTAACAGTGTATGAATAGACAAACTATAACATTCATGTAATCCTGTTTTTCCCAATAAATCCCTGACGCAGAGGTCTGGTCTATTTTTTAGAGCTGGAGGATGAGGGTATCCGGTAAACAAGTAACAGAAGATGTGATTTTAGACACTTTATTATCTCTTATTTACACTACAATCCGTCCACACACACACACACACACACTCACCATTAGAAAAATATACGCAAAGGTATTCATCTCATTACATCCTATTGCTATAAAACAATAAGTTTGTCCCAGATAAATTAATATACATTATTACATGAGCTAACAATATGTAATAACTTCTTATTAATATCTAGGTCTAATTCAATAAGCTAACCAAAACCCTACGGTTTAAAATGTCCAAGAACTGACCGTTTAGCTTATTAATAATATTATGGAGCAGTCAGAGATAGGCTCTGGACGAAAGACATACCGTCTCTGTCGGCCATGCTGTCGAAGAAGAGCCAGGAGGACGGGGCCGAGCCGTACTTAACGAAAGCCACATAGTGGCTGGTCTCGATGCAGAGCACGGCGAACAGCTCCATCTGCTGGCGAGGGAACGAAGCCTGTCTCCATGAGCCCTCCTGAAGCTCTTTAGGTAAGGAGAGCTTGCTGTAGCGGTGATTCTTACGCCGGGGATGAAGATGCACCTGCAGCCACATGACACACACACACACAATATGCAAAACGCAGAGCAATCATGTATACTGTTCGAAATGCATGCCCTGGAAAAATGTGTAATATCCTGTCCTGGTGTCTGGACTACTGCATATCAGTCCCTCAAGGATTCTGGACATTAACAGACTCTGGAGATATTCCTGAGATTTCTTAAAACCGCTGCAGATTTTCTGCAGGCTTGGGCAGAGACACGTCATGTGACGTCATCTCAACACACATTCAGACTGGGCAGTGGTGGCTCAAGTGGTTCAGGCTTTGGATTGTTGATCACAGGATCGAGGTTCAAGCCCCAGCACCACCAAGCTGCCACTGTTGCGCAACTGAGCAAGGCCATTAACCCTTTCTGCTCCAGGGGTGCTGTATCATATCTGCCCCTATGTATGTGTGGTGATAAAGGCTTCATGCCCTCAGTTCAGTTCTAAATCCTTCTTCCGTTGACATGTGTGGAA